>NC_133336.1:20740961-20839688 GCF_042186555.1 Aquarana catesbeiana
GCGCTGTGAAGAGTCGCTCAGAGGTTATGGTGGCTCATAGACAACCCCCAAAAATGGCAGTTGTATCTACATGCAATGAAAATGCTAATGATTGTGCTGACAAAAGTGTTACTATGGGTAAAAGTGATGTGGATTGTAATGACATTGAAACATGTATTTCTTGTAATGTCATATCTGAGAGTGAGGTTGGTAATGTGTTCACTACCAATGATGAGAGTAGATCTCACGTGACAGGCAGAGGCATAGGATTGTCCATGGAGGTCTCAGGGGGTCTCCATGTGATGAAGCCAGAGTCTGTCCAGGATGGTTCTGGTCCTACTCTGGTGGAACAAGGTTGGACTGAGTCACACAGTGAGTGTGTGTGGGCACAGCCCCACAACCCTAAGTGTAGCCCAGTTGGCAAGGGGTTAATTCAGCCTGTAAAAGCTGAGAGTTCAAAGCTAGATGTGTTTGTAGCGCCACCAAAGCAAGGTGGTCAAAATAAGGTATTGCACATTGCCTTGGTTGAGGATGCAATCTCTCACGTTGATGTGAGTAAAAAAATATTGTCACGATGTGAGGTAGGTAGAAGTGACAAGTGTGCTGTTTTGGCTAGTGAATCCCAGGTTCCTGTGGGGCCTTCTAGAGCAGCTGATGCAGCGCTGTGGAGCACTGGTGATGGAACCACAAGGGACTTGGATGATTGGTGCAAGAAAACACTTGCAGCACTAGACCAAGTGACAAAGACTTACGAAACAACGATGTGTAACAAAGGTGTGGACAGAACACCTGCTATGCCCAATGGAGGGATCACAGAATGGCCGGTGCTCAAGAGTACGCTAGCCTCTGTAAAGACTGATGCCCTCCAGTCTGAAGGAACGGTTCTGGGCGCAGACATGGCAGATGGGTTGTCCACAGCCCAGCAACTACGTAATAGCAAGTGTCAAGGTGACAATGTGACTATTGTTGACCTGCAGAGGCTCATTGTTGAGTTGGAGGGGAAGAGGAGACATATGGCTGACAGTGCTCCAGGGGAGCAACAGGCAGTGATGGTGGGTACCTCCAAGGAGGTGGAGGTCTCTTCCAAGGTCTCATCCTCTCAGACTACAGTGGATGAGCCCCTCCACGTCGTTAGTAAGGGAAAAGTCCCTAGAGTTCTGTGTTTAGATGTGGCATGTCTAGAAATAACTGAGATGTTGTTGGAATTGGTGAAAATCTTTCCGCTGTATACCTGCATGTATCCACCGCAGATGGGCGACCTGGTACTGCGTAGTACCAATCAGTGGAGACACATGGTACAGGCGATGTTAAGCAATGTTGATAAAAATTGGTTACTGCAATGTTGGTTACTTTTGCAGAAAGTGGTCTCGCAGTTCTCTGCGAGAGTGCTTCCAGCGACAGTTATGTGCGGAAGGCGTTCAGGGGAACTGCTAAAGGAATCAGAAATGATAGACATAGTAGAAGTCTCTCCGTATGCTGGTGTGATGAGGTGCATTCCTGCTGATGCGATCCGAGGTGCAGCTAAGCAGTGGTTGGTACATGGCGCGTGTGCTGTCTCACCCGCTAGACCTCGTGAAAGGGAAGGGCCCGGAAAAGACGCAGCAGTAGTGGGAATTCAATCCATCACTCGCAGGGAGGTGCAGTTTGAGGTACCCGGAGACACTTTGACAGGAAATGGCAGTGTTGGTATCTGTAATGAAAAAGTGTATGAGAAGCACTGTAGAGCACTGTCGGACAACTCAGAGGTATTGGTTGAGGTACCAATGGACACAGAAATGGTTAAAGAGATTGGTGTGGAAAAATGTGGCGCAAAATGTGCGTTGGTAGGACAGTCGCTATTGGAGTGTTGGACAACAGGGAGCGATGTGAAACTGCGGGAATGTCCCATAGGGAGTAACTGCTTGCCTGTAGATGGTCCCTCCCTAGACCCTGTCCTAGCAAACCAGGTGACAAGAGGTCTTGATGATGATAATATTGAATTAAATAACCCCTTGTGGAACATTGCTATCGAGGTTAAACAGAAGTATGTGGTGTTGATCTCAGATGATTTGGTTGCCAAGGGTAACCACACAGGGGTTAGTGAACCTGATAAACAGATGTTGTTGGTTAGTGTTGCGTCAGGTAGTGAGAGGGGTCAGTCCCTGACAGATTTCATGGAAATGGGTCCCCAACAGTCCCAGGAGAGTAGGTCTGTGGGAGGGAAAAGGAGGATCCCGTGGCCAGAAGGTGGAAGGGATAGAGAGATTAGTGGGAGCCCATGGTTCAAGGTGAAGTGCTGGTGGAAACATACCCGGAAAAAGAAATGGGCCTACGCAGCGAATGGCTGGCACAGAGGTGTCCCATTCTTAGTGACTGGTTTATGTGTTCCTCCCTCCGGTGCGAAACAAGGGGGGAGTATAGGGAAATGTAGGACCCTGTTAAGATCCAGGGTGGGACATACCTGGAAGCGCACCCGAAAAAAAGGTTGGGCCTACGTGGCTGACAGCCAGCACAGAGGTGTCCCAACCATGACGGGTGCTGGTGTTCCTCCCTCCGGATCGAAACAAAGGGGGGGGATATGTAATAGTCCCTGTCACTGGGAAAAGGGATGGGATCTCTAACCCTGTGTCCATGTCTTATGGAGAGCCAGCAGGTTGTGTGCCCAGGTGCACACAGCCCATATAACGAGGGGCAAGTGAGAGCAGAGGGTGGAGGAAGGTGGAGTGTGTGTAGCTTGTTGCTACTGCTGTGTGAAGACAGACCTGTGTCTGGAGAGTGGTCTGCCCTGTGGGAGTCTGCAGCCTATGTAAAGGGGATTCTTTGCCCAGGGACTGGGAAAGGCTGGCCAGCCTTGAGAGTCGGGGAGACTGAGGAAGCCAGTGAGTCCAGGGGGCTGTAAAGAATTGGCAAATCTGTTGAGAGCAAGCAGAGGAACTGCTGACAAGAGAGCCAGGTGGCTTGGTATGTTTTCCTTATTTTTGGAGTGCTTAATGAAGTTAAACCCCTGCGTGGGAATCCTGAATGGACCTTTTTGCTTTTGTTTTTCGGTTTAATAAACGTGGGCTACCAGGCCCTTAACTATAATGCCTGTCTGATGTGGACTCACTGCACTAAAAACGCATTTATCGCTTGAGCTAAATACCCCAAACATTACAATATATATATATATATATATATATATATATCTTAGAGAGAGATAGGGATAGATATATCTATCTCTATGTGTGTATGTATGTATATATATATATATATATATATATATCTTTATAAAAACACATAAATATATACAGAAAAAAACACACGGGAGTATACAAAAAAGCTCACCAGAAAGTACAACTAAATATCATGGTTTACTTCCGATCCACTGACAGCCAGCAAGGTTAGAGATCAACACGTAGTAAGTATAGCCTGCCTACCTGTAGGAGTGAATAGCTCCGCCAGTCCTGCTGAGGCATTGCCTACAACAAGGATGGTGAACCTTGGCACCCCAGATGTTTTGGAACTACATTTCCCATGATGCTCATGCACTCTATAGTGTAGTTGAGCATCACGGGAAATGTAGTTCCAAAAACATCTGGGGTGCCAAGGTTCGCCATGACTGACCTACAACGTAGACCAGGTAAGTGGGGATTAGAGACTTCCTACAACACCCTCCTGAGCAAAGAGCTCAATTGGAAAGGGACCTCACAGCAGCGTTCTGACCTGGTAGACGCCTCCACCGCAGATATCCACCCTGACTCCTGCTTGCAGACAGCAAAGGCACCCATTGAATGTATGCTCCAACCCTGAGGCGCCAATCACCGGAGGACATGGTGATGACGACACCAGGTCCAGCCACCAATACCGCGCATGCGCCCCAATCCCACGCACGTGATTAGCTGCCATCTTTTATTATGGGAGTATTCACAGTTCCATCCTGTGAAGATACGCGTTTGTTTATCTAATGGTTTATGAGGAGGTATACAACATTAAAATGTCTTGATGGGCGGGTGTCAGTCTGGAGGAGTGGGCGTTCCTAAGCAGAGGCTGTATTTGCATGCAGACCACCCTAGGCAACGCCCACATGTGATGCTCAGCCTCCATTATTGAAAGATCTGACATCCCATTAAAAGGACGGGCCGGGGACAGAGTTTGGGGAGATGATGCCGGATGTCCTCCAGCCAGGAAATGAGGAGGTCTGTATGTGACTTGCCAGAGCTTCTAATGCACAGTGTGAGAAGCTCACAGTGTGCAGTGAAATCAGAGGAAGCCATTTCAATCCAGGAGAGGAGCTGCTACAACTGTGCAAGACTGAGGGGGAGGCCGGGGGTCAGATTTGAAGACAATAAACATAATTTCAGTGCAGCTGTGAAGACGCAATAAACAGGCCAGTTATTTGTCAACTGTGATTGTCACGAGAACATGTCATCTTTCTTGTTGATGATATTTGCTGTAATATAACAAATGCAATTAATCCAAATGACTATAAGCAATGTATGTGGTCACTGTGCGCTTGTTGGCAAAAATGGGGTTAATACAGACTGTGAGGAGGCATCACTTCGCTTCCTTGTTGCCTGGCAATAGCCTCCAAATGTGGATCGGTCTTCAGAGGACAGAGAGATTTGGACGCATGTCTAAATCAACCCAGGAGATTAAAAAGGTGGCTTTAAGATACATTTTACTGCAATTTTCTTGTCTTCCTCTAGAGGGCTCCTCTGTACCGCTCTGTTGTTTCAATCTATGGCAGCTGATTATATGGTCTATATCAGACTCAAACCTTCTCTGGAATCTGAACATTTGAGTCAAGCAGCTGTGCAAGAAAATCTGCTTTTATTAAAAATCGATCAAACATATACGATTGCTACACAAGCCATTTTAACCTCTATAGTATAGTGTAGATTATAATGTCATTCGTGTGTAACTGTGGTGGGGGGGGAACGACATTAGAGTGTAAGCTCCTCTGGTGCAGAGACTGATGTGACTGGCGCAGTGTTCTCTGTACAACACCGCAGAATATGTCAGAGCTATATACAGTGCCTTGAAAAATTATTCATAGCCCTTGACATTTTTCCACATTTTGTCATGTTACATCCAAAAACGTAAATGTATTTTATTGGGATTTTATGTGATAGACCAACACAAAGTGGCACATAATTGTGAAGTGGAAGGAAAATAATAAATGGTTTTCAAAATTTTTGGTTTTCAATATTTTTTACAAATAAATATCTGAAAAGTGTGTGTGTGTGTGTGTGGGGGGGGCATTTGTATTCAGCCCCCTTTACTCTGATACCCCTAACTAAAATCTAGTGGAACCAATTGTCTTCAGAAGTCACCTAATTGGTAAATAGAGTCCACCTGTGTGTAATGTAATCTTAGTGTAAATGCAGCTGTTCTGTGAAGCCCTCAGAGGTTTGTTAGAGAACTTTAGTGAACAACATCATAAAGGCCAAGGAACACACCAGACAGGTCAGGGATAAAGTTGTGGAGAAGTATAAAGCAGGGTTAGGTTATAAATAAATACCCCAAGCTTTGAACATCTCACGGAGCTCTGTTCAATCCATCATCCGAAAATGGAAAGAGTATGGCACAACTGCAAACCTACCAAGACATGGCCGTCCACCTAAACTGACCGGCCGGGCAAGGAGAACATTCATCAGAGAAGAGCCAAGAGGTCCATGGTAACTCTGGAGGAGCTGCAGAGATCCACAGCTCAGGTGGGAGAATCTGTCCACAGGACAACTATTAGTCGTGTTCTCCACAAATCTGGCCTTGCCATCCTAGGCTATGGGGCTGCGTGTTTCTATTGATGCACACAGTGTAGGGAGAGAGGACTCTATTCTCTGTATGCAAGGGTGGCCCCATAAGATGCTGCAAAAGAAAGGAGCCACCCTGAAACAGGAAACCTGGGGCTGCGGTCATGGCACCAGCTTAAATGGGAACACAGGCAAGGATTAAACAATGAGGAAGCTGCATACTCAGAAAATGGATTAAAATTGCTGCTGAAAGTGTTAGTTCACCTTTTCCAGGGCCGGAACCAGCACTAGGCGAACTAGGCAAGTGCCCAGGGTGCAGCTGCTGCTTTCCCTACTCTCTGCCGGCTTCCTAACATCATCCATGCTTCCTCAGCTCCCTGACCGAGATTGATGCCCGCTATGAGGTCTCCCCCCCACTGAGTTTGAGGTGGAGCTCTACCTCAACCAGATGGTGGTCTTCAACTTCATGGATGGTGGCTCCCTGCCGGGCATGCACGGTGCTCAAGCTGAGCGATGGTCGGAAGAGGAGCATGTCCCAAACTATCTGCATTTCCCCTGCCTGTACCCATCCATTGCTTTTATTATATTTATTAGACATGTGCAATTCGTTTAGTTCCGAATTCGTTTTTTAACTAATTTTTGTCAAATTCTGAAATTCTGAAATTCGAAAATTCAAAAATTTGGAAATGTGAAAATCCAAAAATAAGAATGAAAATCTGAACATTCAAAAGAATGAAAATTCGAAAACCCGAAAATCTGAAATAATAGCTAACTAATAATAAATATTAAATTATAGGTATTGGAATTTCCTTTCAAATGTGGCTGTTAGTGAACGTATTTGAACGAATTATCTGAAATAAAGAATGCCGTATCTAAACAAATGTAACAATCTAATAATAATAAATAATAGTAATAAAACCTTTTTATTATTATTATTTATTATTCATTTGTTCCATTTCATTTGTTTAGATGCGGCCTTCGTTATTTCGGATAATTCGTAACTTCAGATAAATTTGTATTCGTTACGTTCACAAACAGTCAAATTTGAAAGGGAATTCCAATACCTATAATTTAATAGTTAGTTATTAGTTAGTTGTTATTTCGAATTTTACTCATTTTCTTTCTTTTTTTTCAGATTTTCAGATTTCTGAATTTCCAGATTTCGGAAATTCGAAAATCCGAATTTTTGGATTTCCGAATCTTTGAACTTTCGAATTTCCGAATTAAGCAAAAAAAACGAATGAAACGTAAACGAACACATTTTTTGTCAATGCACATGTCTAATATTTATGCTTCCAAAAAAGACTTTCTACTTTACTTCCTGTGTGGGTGTGTTGCCGATCGAAAGTTTTCCTGTTCCAGGAACATGTCCCTGTGGGGTAGATTTCATCACGGCCTCCCGCTACCTCTCGGCCAAGAAGATCTGCTCCCACTTCCAGACTTTGGTGGCCCAGGCCGGGGGCATGTGCAGCTACCGGACATGGTGAAGATGATAGCCAACACCAGCAAGGTCTGCCTGCGGATCCGGGAGCGCTATGTGGTACAGATCACCCCGGAACCTTCAAGTGCACCGGCATCTGGCCCCACAGCACAGTTCAGTGGCTCCTGCCCCACATCCCCTAACCAGGGCCCTACAGGATGGCAGAGGGCAAGGTGGAGGGCCTTAACCTGCTCTCACTCCCTGAACTAGGGCCTGCACTACTGCTAGAAAAATACAGATAATTTATATTTGGTTAATATTGTTGTTTTAATATTTTCTACTGTTTTTAGAAAATTTTAGTTTTTAATTTTTTTTTTTTGGGGGGGGGGGAGTAGCTGGTCTTGCCTAGGACCCCAAATAGTCTAGCATCGGCCCTGACCTATTTGGAAAAAATGAAAGGTGAACTAAACCCTACACCCTCCCAACCCCCCCCCATCTCCCTCTACTTACTTCTGTGGGCGCGGAGCTGTCAGTGCCCATGCAGGTGATGTAGCGGTCCGGGGATTTGAAATCACTGCTTGTTGCTCTCATCTCTCTGCAGCCCTTCTGGGACAGATCACAGCGATCCTGATTGGTCAGCACCAGCACAGTGCATCACTCTCGGCACAGAAACTTCTGCCACTTATGGACGCACACGTGCAACATGGAGGTGTTAAAGCTCACCTTTTTTTTTTAGAAAGACCTGTAGCAAAAAAAAAATAGGTGAAGGGCAGACATGACTAGGCTAGCAGGGTAGTTTGGCCACTAGAGGGTTCATTGGTTATAGTCAGGAGTGGTACAAAGTGGAGACAGTGATTGGTTAAAAGTAAGGTAGGGGAGGGGCAACGTAGGTGGGGTTGTGAAGTCGGAGGGGCACTTCGAGGCAACGGACGAAGAAGAAGCCTCCCGCCCCTTTGGATGGTGGACTTGTTGGGTGGTTGTAGAGGTATGGCGATCGGGGTCCTTGGAGGTGTCCAAAATTTTCTGTGTGATATCGGAGGAAGGGCCCGTCTATGGTATGGCGTCCTATGGGTAATCCCAGTTAACGGTGGTTTAACGGGAATTTGTGGAGATGGAGGTGGTAGCGGAAAATGTTGGTAATGTCCTCGAGTCGGTGTTCTGCAGCTGAGGACCCTTAAGTGGTTCCGCAGATACAATTTTCGTGTTGGTTTGGTAGTGCCTCCAAGGATCCGCAACCTGGGGGGGGGGGGGATGGTCGTTATTGTCATTATTGTTATTGTTCTATATTTCTGTTCTAAGGAATGTTTATATGTCTTTATGGTTAATAAATGGTCGCTACGGACAATTTTACTCCAAAAGGTGTGTCGGTTGTATCATTTTAGTTATAAGTTGGAAGTGAGGTCAAAGGGCTATAGCGGTCTACGGCAGTGGTTCTCAACCCTGTCCTCAGGTACCCCCAACAGGCCATGTTTGCAGGATTTCCTTTTATCTTGCACAGGTGCTTTAAATCAGAGTCAATGGCTTGGTAATTTGGACAGCTATGTTATCTAAGAGAAATTCCCAAAACATGGCCTGATGGGGGTACTTGAGGACAGGGTTGAGAACCATTCGTCTACAGGAGCACATTTGGCACTAGCTCTAGTATGCCTTGGTCACGCTGCTGCACATAGAGTCAGGTCCATAAATATTGGGACATCGTCACAACTCTAATCTTTTTGGCTCTATACACCACCACAATGGATTTGAAATGAAACGAACTAGATGTGCTTTAACTGCAGACTTTCAGCTTTAATTTGAGGGTATTTACATCCAAATCAGGTGAACGGTGTAGGAATTACAACAGTTTGTATATGTGCCTCCCACTTTTTAAGGGACCAAAAGTAATGGGACAGATTAACAATCATCCATCAAACTTTCACTTTTTAATACCTGGTTGGCAAATCCTTTGCAGTCAATTACAGCCTGAAGTCTGGAACGCATAGACATTACCAGACGCTGGGTTTCATCCCTGGTGATGTTCTGCCAGGCCTCTACTGCAACTGTCTTCAGTTCCTGCTTGTTCTTGGGGCATTTTCCCTTCAGTTTTGTCTTCAGCAAGTGAAATGCATGCTCAATCGGATTCAGATCAGGTGATTGACTTGGCCATTGCATAACATTCCACTTCTTTCCCTTAAAAAACTCTTTGTTTGCTTTCGCAGTATGCTTCGGGTTATTGTCCATCTGCATTGTGAAGTGCCGTCCAATGAGTTCTGAAGCATTTTGCTGAATATGAGCAGGTAATATTGCCCGAAACACTTCAGAATTCATCCTGCTGCTTTTGTCAGCAGTCACATCATCAATAAATACAAGAGAACCAGTTCCATTGGCAGCCATACATGCCCACGCCTTGACAACCCCACCACCATGCTTCATTGATGAGGTGGTATGCTTTGGATCATGAGCAGTTCCTTTCCTTCTCCATACTCTTCTCTTCCCATCACTCTGGTACAAGTTGATCTTGGTCTCATCTGTCCATAGGATGCTGTTCCAGAACTGTGAAGGCTTTTTTAGATGTTGTTTGACAAACTCTAATCTGGCCTTCCTGTTTTTGAGGCTCACCAATGGTTTACATCTTGTGGTGAACCCTCTGTATTCACTCTGGTGAAGTCTTCTCTTGATTGTTGACTTTGACACACATACACCTACCTCCTGGAGAGTGTTCTTGATCTGGCAAACTGTTGTGAAGGATGTTTTCTTCACCAGGGAAAGAATTCTTCGGTCATCCACCACAGTTGTTTTCCGTGGTCTTCTGGGTCTTTTGGTGTTGCTGAGCTCACCGGTGCGTTCTTTCTTTTTAAAGATGTTCCAAGCAGTTGATTTGGCCACACCTAATGTTTTTACTATCTCTCTGATGGGTTTGTTTTATTTTTTCAGCCTAGTGGGGGCTTGCTTCACTGATAGTGACAGCTCTTTGGATCTCATATTGAGAGTTGACAACAACAGATTCCAAATGCAAATAGCACACTTGAAATGAACTCTGGACCTTTTATCTGCTCCTTGTAAATGGGATAATGAGGGAATAACACACACCTGGAGATGGAACAGCTGAGCAGCCAATTGTCCCATTACTTTTGATCCCTTAAAAAGTGGGAGGCACATATACAAACTGTTGTAATTTCTACACCGTTCACCTGATTTGGATGTAAATACCCTCGAATTAAAGCTGAAAGTCTGCAGTTAAAGCACATCTTGTTCGTTTCATTTCAAATCCATTGTGGTGGTGTATAGAGCCAAAAAGATTAGAATTGTGACGCTGTCCCAATATTTATGGACCTGACTGTATGCATTACGTGGACAGCAAGAGGTTAAGAGCTAATGGAAGCTACTGAGGGCCCGCATATCCATCCTAAGACATCTAGGGGCCCCCGAATTTGCAAGAATGTTTTTCTTGTTGAAGCCTATAAACTGCACCCCTGGTGTCATGACAACTCTGATGCTTGTATGCACGTACAGGTATGGTGTAGCTGGTTGTATCATCCCCCCCTTCCCCCCAGGGGAATAGGCAATTTCCATGAGCTGTAAATTATTTATCCTCCTCGTTTTGTTCTCATTTCAGTACTTCTGACTTGCTGAGCCAATTAGACTCAGATCTGCAGATGAGAACTCCATGTCTCCTTCTCCCCACTACAGCTTCCATTATACCAGATCTATAATCTTATGAAGTAATTTTTATGTATAAGTAATCAGCATAACCTCTCGCCACCCGCATACCGCTTATATACGACAGCTATAACACCCACGTGCCTTGCATATGTGTCCACGGACGGCCGAGGACCCTGTGCTGAAACTGCGCTCATTGCATCCGCTCCCAAGCACAGTGACCGAGCCGTCGTAGATAGACTGTCATAAACCGGTCTCTAATAATGATCGGGAGCCGGTGGGACCAACTCCCCGATCATGTGGCCACTGTGACAACCAATCAGAGTGGTCACATGATCAGGCAGTCCTTCCCGATTCCCAGGCCTAAAAACCCAGTGAAAGCGACGTGGGGCTGGGCGGAACTGGTTGAAAGGAAAACTGTAATGTAGAGATGCGCCGATATCGATCGGTGCCGATACCAAGCATTTGCGTGAGTATCGATACTCGCACAAATGCTCCTGATGACGAAAATGATTTGAGTTTGCGGTGCGATTTGCGTCCATACAAAATGAATGCAGAAAATTTTAAAAATCTCCTATGGTGGACTTTGAAGGCACATAAGAATATAGTTGAAAGAGTATACAAAGTATTTATAATGCAAAAAATTATTTATTAATGATCAAACATAGTCGCTGAAATTGGACATATGAAAATATGAAACGATGGAATGTCTAGACAGTTTATGAAATTGTCACCATGTTTGTAAGAAAGAAAACATATATGAAGTCCTCTTGCACCCAACGCGTTTCGGAGTACAATCTTTCTCCTTCTTCAAGGGTGTATGAAGAGGAAAATACAAATACAAAATGAGTGGGTGCAAGTCTGACTGCAAAGAATTGCATGCGATTTCCCCCACCGCTCCTGTGTGTGTATAGAAAGGGAAAGAACGCCATCTAGTGGGCAGTTTATTACAAGTGTTAGAACTCAGTACATATCTGGCCAAATGCAAAATCTGCATAGGTGTCCCAGTCCCGCTGATGATAGCAAATCATGGCTGCTGGAGGAGATGCAGAGGTGGTCCACCCCCCCAAGCTGACATCACTTCCGCCCTATACCCAATGGGTCCTGGAACTTCTCTTCGAGCATGTGAGCACCTCCAGTGGCCATGATTTGCTAGTCGGCTCTCTTGTAAAAGCAATCCTAGCGGCTAACTGGCCGCTGGACTGCTTTTTACAAGCAGCAGGAGGGGAAGACCCCCTCTCCTGCTGCCTTCTGCGGCTTGCTTGGGCTCTCCCATCCCACCAGGAGACCCAAGCGACCAGCCAGCGGACTCACCGGCTGGTCAGGAAGCCAAGGCTTTGACCGTCTCTCTGCTATAGTAACCACAAAAGCGATGGCCTGACATCAATGGTGCTAATTTAAAAAAAATCTAAAGCACAGATCTTGGTGTTTTGAATGCTTTTAAGGGCGGAGGAGGGATTTGGGGTCTTATAGATCCCAGCTCTCTCCATAAAGAGGACCGGTCACATTCCCATTGCTGTCGCAAGGATGTTTACGTTCCTTGTGACAGCAATAAAAGTGATAAAAAAATAATGAAAGCAAAAGTATAAAAATAGAAAAAAATAAAACAAATGAAATACTAAAAAAAAAAAAAATCCTCCCTGCTTGTGTGCAAAGGCGAACGCGTGCGCCGGTCCCGCATGCACGCAAACAGCGATCGTCCCACACATGTGAGGTATCACCGCAAACGTTGGATCATGGGCAGCAATTCTAAATCAGTGTGTAAAATAATCAATCTGCGCAATCCAATACTACATCAATGAAATAATTAAAAAAGTTGCTAACCAACACCCATAAGTGAGTCAAACTAGGGGTCGAGCGATATCGTTTCTTCGGTGAGGATATGATACCGATATTTCGGCCACGTCTCAGACCGATAGCCGATATTGGGTGCCGATATTTTGTACATTTAACCGATTGGCGACCAGCAGCCGTCATTATACTGCGGCAGGTCGGCACGATCCCACGAGCCGTTGTAGCTATACGTCGGCTCCTTTAAGCGGGATAGCAGGCGCGCGCCCGCTGCACTCAGGGGGGGGGGCACATTGGGCGCCCGATGCTTGTGGCCACGAGCGATCGCGGGCACGAGAGGCAGAACAGGGACGTCTGTGTGTAAACACACAAATCCCTGTTCTGTGAGGAGAGACAGATCGTGAGTTCCTAATAGCTAGGAACCACGATCCTTCATTTCCTGTAGATCAGTCCCCTCCCCCTACAGTTAGAACACACATGAGGGAACACATTTAACCCCTTGATCACCCCCTAGTGTTAACTCCTTCCCTGCCAGTGACATTTATACAGTAATTGGTGCATTTTTATAGCAATGATCGCTGTATAAATGCCAGTGGTCCCAAAAATGTGTCCGAAGTGTCCGCCATAATGTCGCAGTTCTGATAAAAATCGCAGATCGCCGCCATTACTAGTAAAAAGAATAATAATAATAAAAATGCTATAAATCCTCTATTTTGTAGACGCTATAACTTTTGCGCAAACCAATCAAGATACGCTTATTGAGATTTTTTTTTTTTTTAACCAAAAATATGTAGAAGAATACATATCGGCCTAAACTGAGAAAATTGTGTTTGTGTATTGTGTTTTTTTTTTTTGGGGGGGGTTGCATTTAAATTAACCACTTCCGGACCACCCGCTGTCGTTATTCGTCGGTACTTCGATGCTAAATATTATTTAAAATGGCAATCAGTCCGCTTTTAAGATAAAAGTGGTCTCCGCAGCGGATTCGCCGCAAGATCACTTTTATCGGCGGCGGGAGAGGTGCCCCCCCCCCCACTCCCGCTGCGCTCCAGTCGTCTCCGCCGCTTACCGCATCCATCGGTAGCAGCGGAGTCGATCCGATCCTCTACCCTGAGAGGCAGGAAGTTAAGTGAGGGGAAGATGGCCCCCCACTCAATTCCATACCATTGGATGACGGAAGCGACGTCAAACATCACTTCCGCCCAATGGTCTTAAATGGGGAATTTTTTTTTTTTTTAAGACTTTTTTTTATATTTATTTTTTATTGATTTTAAGTTTACATGTTAGATCTGAGGTCTCTTTGACCCCAGATCTCACATTAAAGAAGCCCTGTTCTGCTTATTTCTATTACATGGGATGTTTACATTCCTTGTAATAGGAATAAAAGTGATAATTTTTTTTTTTTTTTTAAGACAGTGTGAAACTAAAAGATAAAACGTAAAATAAATAAGAAAAAAAAAAAAAAGTAAAGCGCCCCGTTCCTCCGTGCTCGCGCGCAGATCGAACGCATACGCAAGTCACGCCCACATATGTAAACCATGTTCAAACCACACATGTGAGGTATCGCCGCGATCGTTAGAGAGAGAGCAATAATTCTAGAAAAAGACCTCCTCTAACTTAAAACTGGTAACCTGTAGACTTTTTTAAACGTCGCCTATGGAGATTTTTAAGTACCAAAGTTTGTCGCCATTCCACTAGCGGGGGCAATATTGAAGCGTGACATGTTGGGTATCATTTTACTCGGTGTAACATTATCTTTCACAATGTTGAAAAAAATTAGGGCTGACTTTACAGTTTTCTTAATTCAAAAAAGTGTATTTTTTCCAAAGATATTGCGTTTGTAAGACCGCTGCGCAAATACGGCGTGACATAAAGTATTGCAATGACTGCCATTTTATTCTTTAGGGTGTTTATGGACCAGGGACAGCCAATAGAAACATGTCTGTGTATACTGTGTGTGTGTGTGTGTATACTATGTGGCCCCATAATCTCCTATTGCCCGGGGGCCCCATGAGTTGTCAGTCTGCCCCTGTGTATATATATATATATATATATATATATATAAAATGTTTAAAAAATAGGTCTGGTCCTTAAAGAGGAACTGCAGTCTGCTCACATAATTTGTAATAAAAACATCTTTGCCATTCTGAAGCTTCCCTCCAACCACTTTGCATATTATTTTATATATACTGGGATTCTGTACTTGCCAAATATGCTGCAGAAATCCCCCTTTCACTGAGTCTGACTGCTACCATTTTAACTGTGGGCAGCTGAAGCTGCTGCCTGTTCACTTCCTGGATTTACACAGACACACAGGAGGCACACCCTCCAGCTCTGCAGCTCTCATTGGCCCTCTTATGACTCATTCCCCATCCCTTCCTGGCAAACTCTCAGGAGAGTGAGAGAGAGAGCTGTGCATGATGTCATAATCCTAGGCTAATGACCAGACAAGAAACAGGAAGTGGGCTGTATAAGGGATTTACTGGGAGAAAAAAGGGCAGAAGATTTAATAGATGGAAAATTAAATAAATGACTGATGTTTCGCTTTAAGTGGTTAAAAAAGTGTATTTTTATTATGATTCCAAAGGGGGTGTTCGGGAAGAGGGGTCACCCCTCCTGAAGATAATATTTACAACTTAATGGTTTATCTTAAAATTTGACGATTTCACAGTTCCTATGTATTACGCTATGTATTAAGTAATATACATCGATCGCTCTGATTCTGCACTAATCTTACCTCATCGTTTATATTGTTTCTGTCATATAAACATTTATGTTTGTTCAATTTTCTTTGTGAAAAACCAATAAAAAAAACATTTGAAAGAAAAAAGTGTTTTTTTCCCCCCCAAAAAAGCTGCGCAAATACCGTGTGACAAACAATTGCAAAACCCAACAATTTATTCTCTAAACCAGGAAGTGCAAAGAAGAATAGAAAAATAAAAGGTAATTACGGCGATTTCAATTTTTTTAAACGGCATGTCAGCATCTAGGCAAGGAAGAGAATACATACAGATATTGTTCAAAATTTGGGTGGAACCCCGCTTTAATTGGTTGTCTGCGAGCTGGTGGTAAGTAGGCTTGGATTTTTTCCTGGGCATTCCCCAGGCTTTGTTGGTAACTCAGAAAAGCTGCAGGTTGGAGGTGATAATACGTTACATTCACGTTCATCTGCCCCACTGATGTTTCTGATATGTACCCCAGAGGGAGAGCCTTGTTTTTCTTTTAAACGATGATTTTAAGGATTTACAATGACTGGCAGTTGCAGTGAACCCTGAGTGACCCATGGTGGAGGAAACGTGTCCCTTCTTGCCCTCCTCCTTTATTTAGACCGAATTTGATTCCACTAAAGTCCAGAATCCCATTATTGTACACAGTCGTGTTTACTGAACATCATTTGCATTCATATATCCAGGACAGGCTGCGTTTCTGGGAAGAGAGAATAGCGATGTAAGCCCTTTATATTCCCCGTATTGTGTGCAGGAGAGGGCGATGAATATGTATTAGAGGTAAGGGCGGCTTGGAGACGACACGGATATAGCAGATGTTATAGTGAGCTATCTGCACCATAGGCTAAGAGAGGGATGTACACCAACTAGAAAACTCTTATGGTCTCTGAAATGTGCAGAGTCAGCAAATTAAAGTGGAACTCTGGGCAGTAGAAAAAGTGACATATTAGCCAATTAGCCATAAAATTATGACCATCCATCTAATACTGACTGGGCCCCCCCCCCTTTTCCAGAAAAACAGTCCTGACCCGTCCAGGCATGGACTCCAAAGTAAGATCCACATGAATGGCAGGAGCCAAGGTTTCCCAGCAGAACATTGCCCAAAGCATCACACCGGCTTTCTTTCTTCTCATTCTGGATCCTAGTGCCATCTCTTCCTCTCATAAGTGACGCACGCGCACCCGGCCATCCACATGATGTAAGAGAAAATGTGATTCATCAGTCCAGGCCACCTTCTTCCAGTGCTCCATGGTCAAGTTCTGATGCTCACGTGCCCATTGTAGACCCTTTTGGCTTTGGACATGGGTCAGCATCGGCACCCTGACCGGTCTGCAGCTACGCAGCCCCATACACAACAAACTGCAATGCTCTGTGTGTTCTGACACCTTTCTATCAGAACCAGCATTACCTTTTTAGCAATTTGAGCTACAGTACTTCTTCTATTGGATCGGACTACATGGGCCAGCCTTCACTCCCCACCTCCATCATTGAGCCTTGGCCACCCATGACCCTGTTGCCAGTTGGCCAGTTTTCCTTCCATGGGCCACTTTTGGTCGTTCCTGACCACTGCAGACTGGGAATATCCCACAAGAGTTACAGAGTCACTCCCCACCTACATCAATGACCTTGGCCACCCATGAACCTGTTGCCAGTTGGCCAGTTTTCCTTCCTTGGACCACTTTTGGTCGGTCCTGACCACTGCAGACTGGGAATATCCCACAAGAGTTGCAGAGTCACTCCCCACCTACATCAATGAGCCTTGACCACCCATGAACCTGTTGCCAGTTGGCCAATTTTCCTTCCTTGGACCACTTTTGGTCGGTCCTGACCACTGCAGACTGGGAATATCCCACAAGGATCTAGTGATCCTTATTATCTTGCTGAAATTTAGCTTTAATAGCCCCCCCACCCCCACCAGATGTTTTAGGAAAGACAAGGGGCAATCTATTGCCAAGAAACTATAGTTCCACCCTAGGCCTTGGTCTGTGTTGCCCATCCACAGAGCCGGGCCTGTTTCAAGCCACCCCAACACTGGAGAAATAACAGAGGAAACTGCTTGCTGTGGCCAAGGCAAACTCACCTAACAAATATTACCTACTGCGTCCCATTAAGCTGATAGACTGTAGTTAAGCCAATTATTCATTAAATACACTAAAATATTACATTTGTCCCGAAGAGTAATTCTCTGTTCCCACTTAGCTGTGTAATGGCAGATTATCCTTTCTTCTGACGCACCAATCCGTGAATCACTCGTCTGTCAGGCCAGGCTGTGCCAAAATTTCAAGAGCCTTGTCCAAATGAAAATGAAAGGCAGGTGTTCGATGAGAGCCATGTACTGAATATTAGGGAAAAATAAGCTGGATGTGTATTGTCAGCAGGATGAGCCTTAACCTTGATTAGTGGAGATTTTATCAAGAACAAAAAAGACTGAAATTGAATTGCTGGACAGCCAACTTCATACTGAGCCACCTGGATGAAATATTGATATGAGTATGAAGGCCTAGAGCAATGACACGCTGACACTTTGGGTTCCAGGACAATGATACATTGACACACCAGAGTCCAGAAGAATAACACACTGATACTTAGAGGTTGTAGAACAATTAAACACTGAGACTTGGTGGTCCGAGAACAATGACACTGTGACACTTGAGGGTCCCAGAACAATGACAAACTGTCACATGGGGGCCCAGAACAATGCCCCACCCACTCTTGGGGGCCCAGAACAATGACACACTGACATCTGAAGGTCCTAGAACAATGACACACTGACACTTGGAGGTCCTAGGAACAATGACACTTGGAGGTCCCAGAAGAATGACACACTGACACTTGAAGGTCCTAGAACAATGATACACTGACACTTGGAGGTCCCAGAACAATCACACACTGACACTTGAAGGTCCTAGAACAATGACACACTGTGTCAGGAACGGTATCATTACTGGTTTCACCTGCTGGTGGCACGGTTACGCTCAGCACCAAAGGGTGTAATTCTGGTGGCCACCAGTGGGTGTCTCCCTGCCTGGACTACAGACCAGCTATCAGGCACACCTGTTATGGGTCTGCTGGTCTATATAAACCCGCCCTGAACCAAAGTTCATTGCTTCAGAATCTCTCTGCTAGCCTTGTCCCTGCCTGTACCTGCTTATGTCCTGCTTATGTTCCTGGACCTCGTTCCGTGAATCCTGTCCTTGAGACCTGTTCCCTGTTACCTGCCTCCTCTATAGTCTGCTTTCATATACCTGGCTCCTGTTCCCCTTTTTGCTTTTGTCCCTGCCTTGTTTATTTCTAGTTTGTTCCTGTGCCTGTGTATATATACTAGTTAGATATTTAGTTAGGTGGTTTTTGGGTTTGCTGTGTTTGCACTTATTTACTTGTGTATGGTTTGCTGTTTGGTTTGCACGTGTGTCCTTATTTTTAATAAACATACTTTATTTATTGTTTGTCCCCAATTCCTTGGTGCAGCCCAACGATCTGATCACCTGTATTGGATGTTTGTGTATAACATCTGTAGCAATAACTCACGGTGGAGCTGCTGATTTAAAGCGGGCTGTTTCCGTCACCTTTTTACCTGTAGTTTCACCAATACCAGATTTAGAGTCCACGTTGAACTTATCATCTAACAATGTAGGCACCAGTCAGTTTAGTACTTTTCCAATGCTTTAATGGGAGATAACTGGAAGATGTAGCAGGAAAGAGGTAGAAGAAGAGTTGCAGGGAAGTTCAAATACCTTTTCTTGGTGTAGCACTAAGGAATTGAAATCTCAAGGAAGAATGTATCTTCGGTTCAGGATTAAATCTTTGCTCGCCCGGATAGGTCTCTCTCACTAACCTAGCAGCCGGTACGCAGCACGGACAGAAAGTCTCTGCCACAGACTTGAGTGAAACAAAACTGTACGATCCTCTGCCACAGGATGTAGTAGCTTTCAGTGAACAGCAACACAGTACCAGAACCTTTAAGCCGACCCGGGAGTACTGTGTGGTAGGTTAACTTAAGATGCTTCCTCCAATTGAGTCACCAGGCCCCTCTTCAGACCAGTGCTCCACATGATCCTTCCATGACGGGTCCTCCCCTGGATTCTTCTCAATTGTCCAGCTTCTTCCCGGAGGACAGACAGCACAGGACCATCTCCGCAGCAGTTGTAGTAGGCCCCAGACAGACTTCTGGGCCCACCCACACGCTGCAGCATCGCAGTTCTCTGGACCATGAGGTAGAACTCCTAACACACACCTGTCGGCCAGGAGGGCCAGCAGGTGGAACGAAAAGACCCAGAAATATGGTGTCTGTCCCTTAAATACCCCCTCCCAGAATGCACCGCAGGGGACAACCTCTGCCGAGTTACTTCTGAGAAAGAAGAGCACTCAATAAACCTCAGTCTGCTGCTTTCCAGCTCCGGTCTGTAGTGACACCGACATCTACAGGCGTCGGAGTGGAACTGCACGCAACACAACCAAGGTTGGAACAGAAGCTAATTTAGCTATAGATTAAATGTGAACTATGTACAGAACAGATGACCCACTAAATTTACATATAAGCGGTAGATTAAAAATCTACCAGCGCTACACATCCCTGACAGAATTTTGAAGCCATACAATCAGATTGGTTGCACCTGGGAATTGGGGTTGAGCACTTGCTAATTACCAAAGATGGATTTTGAAAATATTCTGTATTTATCGCTCCTGGCAACTGATGACAGAGATTTTTATCAGACATTGGGTGAATACACTAGGAAACAATTATTAGATTGCATTCGTCTAGCTCATGTTTCTGTTGGTCAAGGCAGTTTTTTGTTTGAAGACGTGCAACCATGAATTAAGATCTCTGCTGAGTTGGCCCTGTCCGATGCCTCTAGGGGAGGTGATGACTATACACCCCCTTTCGGTGCAGCTCAGGTAGAATCTTTGGTTTGGTTGTTGAAGGATGAAAGCCTTTTTCTTTGAACAATATTCAGCTTGTCCTCAACAGGTGCTTGCAGAATGTATTTAGTCAGTGCAGTCTCTGGTCAAACGAGCAATGTGCACCTTTGGTGCAATCATTATTACAGGCCTGGTCAAGTTTGTTGCACTCAGCTTCTGTCAGCTCCCAACCACTCATTTCTGTGGCTAGATACCAGCCTGCTGGGATGTCTTCCTTTCCTTTACCCCCAACAACCACAGTTGCCGCCCAATATACCCTTCTACCAATGAAATACCAGTACCCCATTTCCTCCTGCTGCACCTACCCTGACTTTAACTCCCCTGCTTCTCCTCGGCTGCCTCCATCAGCTTCACTAAATGTTCCTTCAAAACCTGCTCCCTCTGTTTTGCCATCCTTCCGCTCTTCGTTTCTACCAGCTGCATCCACTACCTACAGCCCTGTACCCACATACAAATCCTCAGTGGCCAAAACCAAAAAGAAGTGGAAGTTTTTCCCAACCCATGCCATCATGCCAGTTTCCAATCCTGCCTCCTCACCAGCTGATCCGTTCCAGCCAGAAGTTCCGGTGCCCGTGTTCCAGCCTGAAGTTCTGGTGCCTGTGTTCCAACCTGAAGTTCTGGTGCCCGTTTTCCAGCCTGAACTTCTGGTGCCCGTGTTCCAGCCTCAAGTTCTGGTGCCAGTTACCCAGCTTTCTGGGCCGTTGCCCGTTACCCAGCCTGCTGAACCGGTGCTCGTCACCCGGCCTGTTGAGCCAGTATCCGTCATCCGGCTTGCTGAGCCGGTGTCTGTTGTCCAGCTTGCTGAGCCGGTGCCTGTTACCCAGCCTACTGGGCCGATGCCCGTTGCCCAGCTTGTTGAGCCGGTACCTGTTACCCAGCTTGATACGGTGCCCACTGCCCGGCCTGATGTTTCAGTGTCCACTCTCCAGCCAGATGACCCGAAGCCTACTACCCAGCCTGATGTGCCTCTGTCTGCTGCCCAGCCTAATGTGCCTCTGTCTGCTGCCCAGCCTGATGTGCCTCTGTCTGCTGCCCAGCCTGATGTGCCTCTGTCTGCTGCCCAGCCTGATGTGCCTCTGTCTGCTGCCCAGCTTGATGCGCCTCTGTCTGCTGCCAAGCCTGATGTGCCTCTGTTTGCTACCCAGCCAGATGACCCGAAGCCTGCTGCCCAGCCAGATGTGCCTCTGTCTGCTGTCCAGCCTGATGTGCCTCTATCCGCTGCCCAGCCTGATGTGCCTCTGTCCGCAGCCCAGCCTGATGTGCCTCTGTCCGCTGCTCAGCTTGATGTGCCTCTGTCCGCTGCCCAGCTTGATGTGCCTGTGCCCGCTGCCCAGCTTGATGTGCCTGTGCCCGCTGCCCAGCTTGATGTGCCTATGCTCACTGCCCAGCTTGATGTGCCACTGCCCAGCTTTGATGTGCCGCTGCCCAGCATGAAGTGCCTCTGCCTGCTGCCCAGCTTGATGTGCCTCTGCCTGCTGTCCAGCTTGATGTGCCTCTGCCTGCTGCTCAGTTCGACATACCTCTGCCTGCTGCTCAGTTCGACATACCTCTGCCTGCTGCCCAGCTTGATGTGACTCTGTCTGCTGTCCAGCTTAAAGTGCCTCTGCTTGTTGCCCAGCCTGATGACCCGGGGTCTGCTGCCCAACCTGATGATCTGGGGCCTCCTGCCCAGCCTGATGACCCGGGGCCTCCTGCCCAGCCTGATGACCCGGGGCCTCCTGCCCAGCCTGATGACCCGGAGCCTGCTGCCCAGCTTGATGACATGGTGCCTGTTAAACCTGTTCCTGACACCCAAGCTTGCTGCTGATGTTTTCCTGACTGGTGCCCATCTTCCTGCGGTGTTAGTCCTGCTTGTCGCCCAGCCTGAATGTAATGCCCCTGTGTGGTCCGCCTCCGATGGGTTCTTGCCCGTTGCCCTGCTAATTTTCATCTCCGGATCCAAACTTCCTGACCCGGGTGGTGGGGTGCGTGTCCTATTTTCGGACTCTGGTGGCATGTCCCCCAGTGAACTAAAGGACTCTGGCCTTGGAGGTGCGAAGAAGTCCGCTTCTCAGTAGAGAAACCTTTTAGGGTGTTTCTGCACCCACTCGGACTGTCGTACCCAGGGCTGAATGGAGCGTCCGGAGGCCACTCCTTAAGGGGGGGGGGGGGACTGTCAGGAACGGTGTCATTACTGGTTTCACCTGTTGGTGTCACTGTTACACTCAGCACCAAAGGGTGTAATTATGGTGGCCACCAGCGGGTGTCTCCCTGCCTGGACTAAAGACCAGCTATCAGGCACACCTGTTATGGGTCTGCTGGTCTATATAAGCCCGCCCTGAACCAAAGTTCATTGCTTCAGAATCTCTCTGCTAGCCTTGTCCCTGCCTGTACCTGCTTTTGTCCTGCTTATGTTCCTGCTTGTTCCTGGACTAGGGTTGCCACCTGTCCGGACAGTTCGGGTTTGGAATCATGCGTCCGGGTTTCAGACTGCCTGAAACCCGGACACATTATTCAGGTTGGACTGTACTTATCCCCTGATGAAGTCACGTGCGGTGTGACGTCACGCGTAGGGACGGGACAGGCTCTACATGCTGTGAGAGATATACAAGCTCGCCGCTCGTTGGAGATAGGAACACTGTTTTTGCTCTATATGTGAGTACCCTTGTTTTACTTAATAAAGTCGCTGGTTGAAACGGTATTACACTATTGGGGCTCCCCGTGTTTTTTTATATCCCCCTACACCACCGTGGGAATTACCCCCTGAAACTAGGACCGTGAGGATAGTATGCCACATCTTTAGGAGGACCCCCTCAAAGATTCTTGGTCATATGCGTTTGCCCTATTGCCTTAAGGTAAGGGGCCATTTCTTACATGAGTATGTAAACACGAAGATGGGCACCATGTGATTTATTTCAAGCACCGCAGAGCGGCTGTTGCATGCTAGGACGCTATTGCCAACTTCTAAAATTATTTAAAAAAGGACTTCCCCTTACTGTCACACTTTGTGCATGTCAAAATATTTAAGTCACATTATTTAATAAGATTGCATGTCATAGATTCTGAAAATCCCTGGATATTGCACTTATGTATTTTTATTCTTTATTTTTTCACTATTGTCACTTTATGTGTTATCTGCTCGCCATATATTTTGAGTCACGTAGATTTTATGATACACTTGACCATTATTTGACGATTGTTTACACTATTGCTTACCCGTTTATGCACACGATTACAGATACGGATTGATTTTTAATGTAGTGTTACTATTTATGATGAGATATATTTAGTGATTATTTATACCACACTGTATTTGTTCTAGCACCTAGAATTATTATTTTATGAGTGAGATTATTTTATGGCTGGTGCCAACACTTTTTCATTATTTACACTACTTTTTATGTATTTAATACCACCCTAAGTTATTTAGCAAGTGTGTCCAGGATTAGCGCAGCACCACCTAGTGTTATATTCAGGTTGGACTATGGCTTCCCTGTTAGACTGTCTGTTACACTCTCTTTTATGTTGCCCAAAGACAGCACTAACAACCCCCCCAAATACACACACAGATGGGAGAGGAGAGAGGGCTCCATCTGCACCTCTTTCTCCCGCCCCCACCCCTCTTTGTATGCCCACACTCCAATCCCCAGGGCTGTGCCTCAGAAAAGGAAAGTGGGGGCTGTAAATTTGAAGTCCAGCATCCTCAGATACATCTGGATGAGAGGTGCTGACTGCCAATGAGTGAGTGAGCTCACCATCCATCCCTGTCTGTGACTGAAGTCTCCCCCTTCTCTCTCCTGCCTCTGAGTGAGTACACTAAAGTAAATCAGGGTTCTCAGAGCACCCCTTACATCAGAGTTCCCCTTTACACCAGAGGCCACAGTGTTCCGCCTTACATCAGAGTCCTCTCCGTACATCAGAGTTCTCAGTGTTCCCCCCTTAGATCAGAGTTCCCAGAGCATCCCTTATGTCAGAGTTCTCCCTTACATCAGAGTCTGCAGAGTCCCCCCCCCTCCCCTTACAGTAAATGGGAACTCTGCGAGTTCAGATGTAAAAGGGGGACTCTTGTTATTAACTTTATATGATTAGAACTGTTATTTAATAACAAAATATATGTATAGTTTATACTATAAAATAAAAATTGCTGTGCGCCGCTAAATTGTTCGGGTTTGACTTGAAGAAAAGGTGGCAACCCTATCCTGGACCCCATTCCGCGAATTCTGTCCTTGACTCCTAGTCCCTGTTACCTGCCTCCTTTAAGGTCTGCTTCCTTATACCTGGCTCCTGTTCCCCTTTTTGCTTTTGTCCCTGCCTTGTTTATTTCCTGTTTGTTCCTGTGTATATATATTAGTTAGCTAGTTAGTTAGGTGGTTTTTGGGTTTGCACTTATTTACGGTTTGCTGATTGGTTTGCACAATGTGTCCTTATCTTTAATAAACATACTTTCTTTATTTACTTGTTTGTCCCCGATTCCTTGGTGCAGCCCAACAATCTGATTACCTGTATTGGATGTTTGTGTATAACATCCCTGACACATTGACCCTTCAAGGTCCTAGAACAATCACACACTGACACTTGTAGGTCTTAGAACTATGGCACACTGATACTTGAAGGTTCTAGAACAATGACACACTGACACTTGGAGGGCCTAGAACAATCACACACTGACACTTGTAGGTCTTAGAACAATGGCACACTGATACTTGAAGGTTCTAGAACAATGATATGCTGACACTTAAAGGTCCTAGAACAATGATACACTGACACTTGAAGGTCCTAGAACAATGATACAATGACACTTGAAGGTTCTACAACAATGACACACTGACATCTGAAGGTCCTAGAACAATGATACGCTGACACTTGGAGGGCCTAGAACAATGATACACTGACATCTGAAGGTCCTAGAACAATGATACGCTGACACTTGGAGGGCCTAGAACAATGATACACTGACACTGGGAGGTCGCAGAACAATGACACACTGACACTTCAAAGTCGTATAACAATGACATACCGACACTTGGAGGTCCCAGAACAGTATTGCACTAACACTTTGGGTCCCTGAGCAATGGTCTATGACTACTTAGGAGTTCCAGAATAATCGCACAAAGGCATCCTAAAGAAATGCCACAAAGCAATGGGCTCTTGACACCGAAATGTAAGTCTGACACCGATGTTCAAAGAACAGTGACACCCTGACATGTAAGGTGTTCCAGAACAGTCACACTGATGAGGCCTCATACTGCACTGTCTGGGTATGTCAGTCTGCACTGTGCAGTATTACTGTCTTCACCGACTAGAGAGGAACCCTATAATGAGCGCTCAGATCTGTTTGACAGATGTGTTGTATTAAACATTGATTTTTACACACCTATCCTGACTAATCCTGTAATTATTTCTGCTGCTGGAGAACGCTCAGTTCTCCCACAGCTTTCTGTTCCTATAAGCGGCGGCAACCGTCTTGTGTCTGGATTCAGGTTCTCGTGCTTGCTAACTAATTAAAGTGTTATCTTAATATGAGGGTGACATCGTTATGTCATTATGTGCGGCTTCAATTACTGGAGGCCAAATTAAGCAGCTTCTTGGCACTTGACTGTGTGTGACGAGCTGGAAGAGCACTTCTTCTAGTACAGAATGCAAAACAGTACAGGTGCAACACAAGCAACATCGGCATTCATGACCACTGCATGCATTGTTGTTGTTCAGTCATGTCCGACTCTTCGTGACCTCATGAACCATAGCGCAACAGGTTTTTCTGTCCTCCACTGCCTCCCGGAGCTTGCTTAACTTCACAGAGCATAAATGCATGGCTACTGCACTCCCAGAGCCTTCACATTACATGGACGCTGCACTCCCAGAGCATTCACATTACATGGACGCTGCACTCCCAGAGCCTTCACATTACATGGACACTTCATTCCCAGAGCATTCACATTACATGGACGCTGCACTCCCAGAGCCTTCACATTACATGGACACTGCACTCACAGAGCATTCACATTACATGGACGCTGCACTCCCAGAGCATTCACATTACATGGACACTGCACTCCCAGAGCATTCACATTACATGGACGCTGCACTCCCAGAGCATTCACATTACATGGACACTTCATTCCCAGAGCATTCACATTACATGGACACTTCATTCCCAGAGCATTCACATTACATGGACGCTGCACTCCCAGAGCATTCACATTACATGGACACTGCACTCCCAGAGCATTCACATTACATGGACACTTCATTCCCAGAGCATTCACATTACATGGACGCTGCACTCCCAGAGCATTCACATTACATGGACACTTCATTCCCAGAGCATTCACATTACATGGACACTTCATTCCCAGAGCATTCACATTACATGGACACTTCATTCCCAGAGCATTCACATTACATGGACGCTGCACTCCCAGAGCCTTCACATTACATGGACACTGCACTCACAGAGCATTCACATTACATGGACGCTGCACTCCCAGAGCATTCACATTACATGGACACTGCACTCCCAGAGCATTCACATTACATGGACGCTGCACTCCCAGAGCATTCACATTACATGGACACTTCATTCCCAGAGCATTCACATTACATGGACACTTCATTCCCAGAGCATTCACATTACATGGACGCTGCACTCCCAGAGCATTCACATTACATGGACACTGCACTCCCAGAGCATTCACATTACATGGACACTTCATTCCCAGAGCATTCACATTACATGGACGCTGCACTCCCAGAGCATTCACATTACATGGACACTTCATTCCCAGAGCATTCACATTACATGGACACTTCATTCCCAGAGCATTCACATTACATGGACGCTGCACTCCCAGAGCATTCACATTACATGGACACTTCATTCCCAGAGCATTCACATTACATGGACGCTGCACTCACAGAGCATTCACATTACATGGACGCTGCGCTCCCAGAGCATTCACATTACATGGCCACGGGGAAGGCTAGTGTTAGGGTTACAGGAAGGGTCAGTGTTAGGAATACAGGAAGGATTAATATTAGGATTACAGGGAGGGTTAATGTTTGGATTATGGGCAGGGTCAGTGTTAGGATTACAGGGAGGGTTAATGTTTGGATTATAGGCAGGGTCAGTGTTAGGATTACAGGTAGGGTCAGTGTTAGGATTAAAGGGAGGGTTAGTGTTAGGATTACAGGGAGGGTTAGTATTAGGATTACAGTGAGGGTTAGTGTTAGGATTACAGGGAGGGGTAGCATTAGGGTTTCAGGGAGAGCTAGTGTTGGGGATACAGGGAAAGTTAGTGTTAGGATTACAGCTAGGGTTAGTGTTAGGAGTACAGGGAGGTTTAATATTAGGATTACAGAGAGGGTTAGTGTTTGGATTACAGGGAGGGCTAGTGTTAGGGTTACAGGAAGGACTAGTGTTAGGGTTACAGGGAGGGTTAGTGTTTGGGTTACAGGGAGGGCTAGCGTTAGGATTACAGGAAGGGCTAGCGTTAGGATTACAGGGAGGGCTAGCATTGGGGTTATAGGGAAGGTTAGTGTAAAGATTACATGGAGATTTAGTGTTAGGGTTACAGGGAAGGTTAGTGTTAGGAGTACAGGGAGGTTTTTGAGTTAGCATTACAGGGAGCAGGACCGGGCTGGCCTACGGGGATACCGGGAAATTTCCTGGTAGGCCCCCTGCCCTGGGGCCGCTTTGAACGGCGACTGCAGCGCTCATCTCCCTCTGTCCTCTGGCGCTCGTATGTCACGAAGCTGGGTCTGTGTGCAAGGTCCCGCCCCCCTAGACCGGCTTGTGTGATAGTAGATTGAATCAGTGTACTGCCTATCACACGAGCCGGTCTAGGGGGGCGGGACCATGCACATATAACGGAGCTGGGTCTATGTGCATGGTCCCGCCCCCCTAGACCGGCTCGTGTGATAGGCAGTACACTGATTCAATCTACTATCACACAAGCTGGTCTAGGGGGGCGGGACCATGCACATAGACCCAGCTCCGTTACAAATGAGGACAGAGGGAGACGAGTGCTGTTATCCAGAAAATGGTGAGGCTGACATTAGTGGGCAGAGAGGCTGCAATTGGTGGGCACAGAGGCTGCAATTGGTGGACACAGAGGCTGCAATTGGTGGGCACAGAGGCTGCAATTGGTGGACACAGAGGCTGCAATTGGTAGGCAGAGTGGCTGCAATTGGTGGGCACAGAGGCTGCAGTGGTGGGCACACAGAGGCTGCAATTGGTGAGCAAAGTGAAGCTGCATTCATGTGCACAGAGAAGCTGCATTGGTGGGCACAGCGAGGCTGCATTGGTGGGCACAGCGAGGCTGCATTGGTGGGCACAGTGAGGCTGGATTGATGGGCACAGTGAGGCTGCAATGAAGTGAAGCTGCATTGGTGGGCACAGTGAAACTGCATTGGTGGGCACAGCGAGGCTGCATTGGTGGGCAGAGAGAGGCTGCATTGGTGGACACAGTGAGGCTGCAATGATGGGCACAGAGAGGCTGGATTGATGGGCACCATGAAGCTACAATGATTGGCACAGTGAAGCTGCAATGATGGGCACAGTGAGGCTGCATTAGTGGGCACAGGTTGGCTGCATTGGTGGGCACGGTGAGGCTGCATTGGTGGGCACACATAGGCTGTAATTGGTAGGCACAGTGAGGCTGCATTCATGGGCATAGAGAAACTACATTGGTGGGCACAGCGAAGCTGCATTAGTGGGCACAGAGAGGCTGCAATGATGGGCACCATGAAGCTACAATGATGGGCACAGTAAGGCTGCATTGATTGGCACAGGGAGGCTGCATTTGATGGGCACTGATGAGGCTGCATTGATCTCTTGTACTATGTCTGCAGTCTCTGACCATCTTTAGTATGATGTCCCTAGTCTCTAACCATCTCCTGTACCGTGCCCACAGCCACTGACACCTCCTGTATCATGTCTGCAGCCTCTGACCATCTATTGTATCATGTTCTCAGTCTCTACCCATCTCTTGTATCATGTCCTCAGTCTCTAGCCACCTCTTGTATCCTGTCCTCAGTCTCTACCCATCTCTTGTATCATGTCCTCAGTCTCTAGCCATCTCTTGTATTATGTCCTCAGTCTCTAAACATCACTTGCATCATGTCCGCAACCTCTGACCATCTCTTATCTTATATAATGTCTGCAGTCTCTGAGGGGGAGTCTGGAGAGGAGTTAAGAGTGGGAGTGCCGCCAGGATGGGGGTCATAGAAGAAGTCAGATATGTGTGGACTGTGGAGAGGAGACTATAGGATAAAACCAGAGCCACCAACCTGGAGCAGTCTAACTGAGCCCTGCACGGTGTACTTGAGAGGAGGTCAGTGACAGCGCTGCCAGGCAAGTCTGAGGGGGGGGGTCACTGGTGTAAAGGGGGGAGTGAATACAATAATATAAGGAGGCACTGATATAAAGGTTTCCCCCTTATATCAGTAACCCCCCCCATTATTTCTGCGGAAGGTGCCCCTTGATGATAGACCAATTTTACCACTTTTAACTGGAATTTGCTTATAAAATGCATGGTTTTCCCTTTCATGAACAAGGAAATAATGACGTTTTGATGTTGGGCTGGTATAATAATGCTATGGGGTTGGTATGATATTTTTTCCAGGGCTGGTTTTTACTCCCAGTACGGCCCTGACAGGGAGGGTTAGTGTTAGAATAACAGAGAGGTTTAGAGTTTTCATTGCTACTGGCACCAAAACACTAACTTTATATAATAAAATGATAGTTGAATTGATTCTCCACCATGGAAATATGGTAATGTTGCTCTGATTGTGTTGAAGCTGTACGGTATTATATGGATAA
This sequence comes from Aquarana catesbeiana, assembly GCF_042186555.1. Taxonomy (NCBI): domain Eukaryota; kingdom Metazoa; phylum Chordata; class Amphibia; order Anura; family Ranidae; genus Aquarana; species Aquarana catesbeiana. The sequence continues at coordinate 20,770,947 of NC_133336.1, forward strand.
ACATTTGGCAGTGTATTATTGCACAGATGATTGTGTTTATGGGGCTATAATGATACTTCTCTTTCTAGGTAAATCAGTGAGATTTGATTCCTCTTGTAGTGACCATTATTCGCTTATATTTCATCTCTCTGCAGCACTCTGAACACTTCAGTGGTGAAAATGATAGATAATTACAGTTCCTCGTCTTCTCGGTACAGAGGATGTCTTTACGTCAAAGCTCTGACACCTCATCCTAAGGGAGGGAGTCAGAGGCTGAGTCACCCCACAATGAGCCCTCTACCAGCTAAGGCGTTCCCCCCCCCCGGACAAATTAAATGTCTGATAATTATGGGGCTGATTGGTGGAACACTGTCCAACCTTCTGCATGTATTGTTAAGGCACCATAATTCCAAGATAACACACATGTGACATAACTATATTGTCCTTGCTGTCCTCAACACATCTTTCTAATGTTTTCTCTCCATTAAATTAATCCAATGCACTTTAAAACACAATGTACATCTTGGGTCACCCAATGCACAGCAGCGTTATCCTGAAATCAAAGGCATCATAAATGGCCAACATGTACCAACTGTTTGGCTAAATGGACTGCCAGGATGCCTAACCCCCATTCCCCCCAACCTGGAAAACATGTTGGCTCTTCTTCATGTTGGTGCCTCAAACCCAACTCTAGGTTCCCCCTTAATCAACCCCCCCATAGGCTGTTTTTGTGTCTATATTTACTTTTTCCAAAGTCTTCAGGATAGTCACACCAGGCCTCAGGTTTGTTATCTTCTGCAAAAAGCACACACAGGAGGGCGCAAACACATAGTGCATTACCATAACCTTTACTGACCATAAGACCGCACAAAAAAACATATGCCTGCCTTTACACGCACATGAACTTTAAGTTTAATGGCATCCCAGTCTTAGTTTGTAGGATTCAATATTGAGTTGGCCCACCCTTTGCAGCCATAACAGCTTCAACTCTTCTGGGAAGGCCGTCCACAAGGTTTAGGAGTGTGTCTATGGGAATGTTTGACCATTCTTCCAGAAGCGCATTTGTGAGGTCAGACACTGATGTTGGACAGGAAGGCTTGGCTCACAGTCTCCGCTCTAATGCTTCCCAAAGGTGTTCTAGTGGGTTGCAGGCCAGACAAGTTCCTTCACCCCAAACTCGCTCATTCATGTCTTTATGGATCTTGTTTTGTGCACTGGTCCAAATCATTTGGGGGATGGGGGATTATGGTGTGGGGTTGTTTTTCAGGGGTTGGACTTGGCCCCTTAGTTCCAGTGAAGGGAACTCTTAAGGTGTCAGCATACCAAGACATTTTGGACAATTTCATGCTCCCAACTTTGTGGGAATAGTTTGGGGATGGCCCCTTCCTATTCCAACATGACTGCGCACCAGTGCACAAAGCAAGGTCCCAAAGACAAGGATGAGCAAGTCTGGGGTGGAGGAATGTGACTGGCCTGCACAGAGTCCTGACCTCAACCCAATAGAACACCTTTGGGATGAATTACAACGGAGACTGCGAGCCGGGCCTTCTCGTCAGTGCCTGACCTCACAAATGTGCTTCTGGAAGAATGGTCAAACATTCCCATAGAAACACTCCTAAACCGTGTAGACAACCTTCCCAGAAGAGTTGAAGCTGTTATAGCTGCAAAGGGTGGGCCAACTCAGCATTGAACCCTACATATTAAGATGCCATTAAAGTTCATGTGCGTGTAAAGGCAGGTGTCCCAATACTTTTGGTGATATAGTGTATATGAAGACAAAATGATACACATATCCTCTGTGACTCTTCTCTGGGATGGGTGCTCCCTACTGATGCAGAGAGTGTCAGCATCCCTACCTGTACCATATACAGTGAATGAATGGCACTCTGGTTATATCCCATTAGGGCCATGGTGCCCTATATTTACAGTCATGGGTTAAGTGATGCTGGTTGTCATTTAAAGCTGAATTGAGGTATGCATATTTTTGCTGGTTGGACCAGTAAAATATGTATGTCTGGTACATGGCAGATCCCTGCAGCTAGGGCAATCTCAGGGCCCTGTCCCCAACAGCTGCCCTGCTGCACTGTGAACACAGGATGTTGCAAACTCGGCAAGGGCGCCCTTCAGAAAACACTTAACATTTTCTGAATTAATGCAAAGCGTTCTTCTGTTTGGATGAGGTGGAGCGGTGAGGCAGTAAAGTCATGAACCCGACCTCATCCAATCAGGGAACACTTTGCATTCATTGAGAAAATGCAAAGTCTTCTCTGAATGGCACCCATGCTGACCTCCTCTCTTCACTAAGCAGCAGCTTTGCTACAGGACCCAGAAGCTAACGGTGACCACAGTAATAGTGGTAGTAGTGTCTACTACAATGATTTCCAGCTTCCAAGAGGATCTCCAGTCAGCGGCCGGCATTTATGGCGATTGACGATGGATCAGGGGACATGTTTATTTTTTTTTTAAATAAAAGGATTTGTCAAAAACTGTGTTGTGTTTTTATTTACTTTTGACATTTTTTTGGTGAATGAGTAGGGGTTCTATGTATTGGGGGGAGTTGGGGTGGCAACAGGATCTGGGGGCTCCCTTCTTAAATGGGGCTTCCAGATTCTGATAAGCTACCCCCCGTACCCTCACAACCACGGGCCAGGGTTGTGGGGAAGAGGCCCTTGTCCTCATTAACATAGATGCTTTGCCATGAAGGGGTCCACCCCCCTGGCCAGGTCCCATCCCTCACGTTGAGTACATGTTGCACTGCATATATAAGAAAAGGCTCCTCAGAAACTCATGTTATTTCGCTTGTGGTGCGATTCCATGCATTCCGGAATGCATCAGAAATCACATCAGTGTGAACCAAGGCCATCTCTTCTTGCTGAGCCACCTGAAATGCTGGACAGCTCCCTTCTGATCCGTTAGACAATCTTGCCTTTTGCCTTGTTTTTCGTGAACCTTGAACTCTTTGCTCCTCCCATGAACTACTTAAATTAAGTCATGTCTCTGCACTTTTGTTTTGCCAGATCATCCACGCTCCAGTATATATATCGCTCATCACTCCTGCTGCCGTTCCGTATCTTCGATACCACTTGTTACTGGCTTGTTCCTCCACTACTCTTCTGCTTGATCCCAACCTGCAACCACTTGTTACTAACCTTTGGCTTGTTTACCGACTACACTTCTGCTTGATCCCTACCCGTTACTGTACATCTGCTACTGGCCCCCCGGTTTGCTCACCTCCTGGTAGGGCGATCCTGAGCACCACAACCTGGTACTAAAATGCAGCGAAACCCATCTCCACCATAAGGAGCTCTGTTTAATGCTTAGGCTCCGCACCCCAGTTGATCCCACAAGTTGACCTGCTTGTGTACTGATCCAGCAGTTCGGTGGGAGCCAATCTACTGCTTTTAGCTGCTAGACTCCAACCCTGACTCTGGACCGTGACAACAGTAGGGAAGAGCTTTGGATTAAAGGTAAATATTGCATCCAAAACTACTTTGCACGTGGTCCTATGTTGTACGTGATGACTTTGAGGACTCACTCTGGGGCAGAACAAAAGGATCGAGAAATGAGTATTACATTGTATACTCTCCTAGAACAAGTGAGCACTAAATACGGAATATACAGAGTTGGTGCACCCAAATGCCAAGCCTGGGGTTCAGCACTATGAGAATAGGGTGGGTGGTGGTTGATGTCCACCTGTGTGCAATCTAAGTGTCACATGATCTGTCATTACATATACACACCTTTTTGAAAAGGCCCCAGAGGCTGTAAAACTTAAGCAAGAGGCACCACTAACCAAACAATGCCATGAAGACCAAGGAACTCTCCAAACAAGTAAGGGACAATGTTGTTGAGAAGTACAAGTCAGGGTTAGGTTATAAAAAGATATCCAAATCTTTGATGATCCCTAGGAGCACCATCAAATCTATCATAACCAAATGGAAAGAACATGGCACAACAGCAAACCTGCCAAGAGACGGCCGCACACCAAAACTCAGGGATCGGGCACGGAGGGCATTAATCAGAGAGGAGCACAGAGACCTAAGGTGACCCTGGAGGAGCTGCAGAGTTCCACAGCAGAGACTGGAGTATCTGTACATAGGACGACAATAAGCCGTACGCTCCATAGAGTTGGGCTTTATGGCAGAGTGGCCAGAAGAAAGACATTACTTTCAGCAAAAAACAAAATGGCACGTTTTGAGTTTGCGAAAAGGCATGTGGGAGACTCCCAAAATGTATGGAGGAAGGTGCTCTGGTCTGATGAGACTAAAATTGAACTTTTTGGCCATCAAAGAAAACACTATGTCTGGCACAAACCCAACACATCACATCACCCAAAGAACACCATCCCCACTGTGAAACATGGTGGTGGCAGCATCATGCTGTGGGGATGTTTTTCAGCAGTCGGGACTGGGAAACTGGTCAGAGTTGAGGGAAAGATGGATGGTGCTAAATACAGGGATATTCTTGAAAAAAACCTGTACCATTCTGTGTGTGAGTTGAGGCTAGGACAGAGGTTCACCTTCCAGCAGGACAATGACCCCAAACACACTGCTAAAGCAACACTTGAGAGGTTTAAGGGGAAACATGTAAATGTGTTGCAATGGCCTAGTCAAAGCCCAGACCTCAATCCAATAGAAAATCTGTGGTCAGACCTAAAGATCGCTGTTCACAAGCGCAAACCATCCAACTTGAAGGAGCTGGAGCAGTTTTGCAAGGAGGAACGGGCAAAAAATCCCAGTGGTAAGATGTGTCAAGCTCATAGGGACTTATCCAAAGGGACTTGGAGCTGTGATAGCCGCAAAAGGTGACTCTACAAAGTATTGATTTTAGGGGGGGTGAATAGTTTTGCACATTGACTTTTTCTGTTATTTTGTCCTATTTGTTGTTTGCTTCGCAAAAAAAAAAAAATCTTCAAAGTTGTGGGCGTGTTCTGTAAATTAAATGATGCAAATCCTCAAACAATCCATGTTAATTCCAGGTTGTGAGTAGGGATGAGCTTCGAGTTCGACTCGAACTCATGTTCGACTCGAACATCGGCTGTTCGCAAGTTCGCCCAACAGCGAACAATTTGGGGTGTGGTCGAAAGCCGCAGAACACCCTTTAAAAGTCTATGGGAGAAATCAAAAGTGCTCATTTTAAATGCTTATATGCATGGTATTGTCAACTTGTGAGGCAACAAAAACACGGGAAATGCCAAGGGGGGTGAATACTTTTGCAAGGCAGCGTTTGGTCCACTTTGCTGCGCACAGATGAGAACAAAACAGAAGAGCCAGCAGTTCTTGGTATCAATATTTCTCCTACATTCCATCGAATGACAACGAAGTCACTAATTTCTGCGCCTCTCTCCTGACACAAACCTAACACTTTGAAGGGAGCGGTGTTGTTATGTAATGTCTGATAATCACAGCTTGCTTAGCCCCGCTTCTCAGGATGACACGACACAATCTCATTACACACTCAGCCAAGGCTAATTCATTGTGGTTAGTGACTCTGGAGGACAGCGTGCGATTACAGCCTGTCTTACAAAAGGGCTGAAATTGATATTTTGCTAAATCTCACACCGGCAATATCGATTCCAGCGACTCCCCTTCCATGGCAGAGCTGCTCCATGCAATCTCTCTGCTCATTTTTCCATTATTTCAGCTAAAGTGAGAATTATCCAAGGAAACGCCTGTTCAGATCGATTTCACCAATTCATGGAAACTTTCTTCTCGTTTTTTTTTGTTTTTTTTTTTCCCTTGAAAGAACCAGAAATAGGGATGAGCAAATTTGCCCGGGTTTGTTTAGTGGCTCGTTTCATGGAACATCTACACAATTCAAAAAATCTGAACTTCATTTTATTCATTTCCAACTCTACGTGGGGTAAATCTTGATATCCAATTTGGTTCCTTTTATTCGGGATTTATATAGCGCCAACAGTTTGCACCGCACTTACAATACAATAAATACAATACATACAATAAAAAGGGAGACAATACAATTCAATACAACAGGGTTAGGAGGGCCCTGCTCCTGGGAGCTTACAATCTAATAGGGAGGGGCTGGTGGAACAAAAAGGTAATAACTGTGAGGAGAGAAATAGAATATTCAGTTATTAGCTGAAGGCAGGATAGGCTTCCCTGAAGAGATGAGTCTTCAGGGATCACCTAAAAGTGGACAGAGTAGGAGATAGCCGGACAGATTGGGGAAGTGGGTTGAAGAGCAAAGGGAGAGGCTCTGGAGAAGTCCTGGAGATGAACATGGGAGGGGGAGACAAGGGCGCCAACAACCAAACTACTTACAGAACGCATGGGAAGCTGGGCACTGCCATGGCGGGCATGTACCAATGGAGGAGCCTATTTTGTGACGTCATCACATTCCACCGCTTGGTGTGCAGCAATGCTATATTCTGTCTGTCTTGATCTTAATATTGCGAGTACCCTATTTTGAATAATAAACAACTTTTTTTTTTTACTTTTGTGGTAATGCAAAATGTGGGCTTTTTTTCTTCTTATGGTGGTTAACATAAGAAACAATGATATGAGCAAGTGTGGCTGTTGCTGGAGCTGAAAACGCTGGAGAGCATTGACCAATAATCACACATGCCCAGGTGACCTCCTATTGTCTAGAGCAGTAGTCTCCAAACTGTGCCCGGGAGCCGAATGTGGTCCTTTGCTTGCGTTTATCTGGACCTTGAGGCATTATTCCCCCCACTGTCAGCCACAGTGAGCCATAGTTACTGCTACTCTATTCTTCCCACTGACATTGATGGGGCACTGTTCCTCCCATTGGCGCCAATGATGGGGCACCGTTCCTCCCATTGGCGCCAATGATGGGGCACTATTCCTCCCACTGACACCAACGATGGGGAACTATTCCTTCCACTGACACCAATGATGGGACACGATTCCACCCACTGACACCATTAATGGGGCATATATGGAAATGCTACTTGATATGAAAAAATGAATGTACCTTCGTCCTATTACTAGATAGAAATTTGGACAGTTGTGGAGGCAACATGGACTCTCATGGTACGATATGAACACCATTAATGGGGCACTATTCCTCCCACTGACACCAACAATGTCGCACTATTCCTCCCAGTGACACCAACAAAGGGGCACTATTCCTCCCAGTGACACCAACGACGGGGCATTATTCCTCCCACTGACACCAATGATGGGGCACTATTCCTCCCACTGACACCAATGATGGGACACTATTCCTCCCATTGACACCAAGGATGGGGCACTATTCCTCCCACTGACACCAATGATGGGGCACTATTCCTCCCACTGACACCAATGATGGGGCACTATTCCTCCCACTGACACCAAGGATGGGACACTATTCCTCCCATTGACACCAAGGATGGGGCACAATTCCTCCCACTTACACCAATGATGGGGCACTATTCCTCCCACTGACACCAATGATGGGGCACTATTCCTCCCACTGACACCAAGGATGGGGCACTATTCCTCCCACTGACACCAAGGATGGGGCACTATTCCTCCCATTAACACCAAGCATGGGGCACAATTCCTCCCACTGACACCAATGATGGGGCACTATTCTTCCCATTGACATCAATGATGGGGCACTATTGATCTTTTATTAAAAGAATCAAGCAACCAATTTTATACAAAAGTAAAAAACAAAACCAAAGTACAAAACTTCAACAGAAATCCAAGGAATACACATTCATGTTCAGAATATATACAATATATACATAATCCACTACCAAAATTATTTACATAAAGCAGCAGAGAGGGCCTAAGAGGCACAACCCATCACCTATGTACGCAGCCATTTATCAAAAATTAATCCAAAAAAATAATAATCTAGGGTGATAAGAGACAGACAGCCACACCCGGGAAAGAGACTCCTGGCAGTCAGGGAGGCTTGAAACCCCTCCACGCCTTCAACCAAGCCCCCTGACTCCGCTTGTCTCTCTCAAGTACCCGAATCTTCTCCACCTCATGCAGAATGTCATACACCACCACCTGAACAGGAAGGATTTTACGCCGAATGCAGACCTGACACCGTGCGTTCCAAGTGAAATAACGGACTACTAGGCTAACTAGAAAAAGTGTATCTAAACAAAAAACCCCACCAGTATTGAATGCTCCGTACACCCACTCAGCATAACCCAGCCTGGAGAGGAAAGGGACACCGAGGGCCCGCCCCACCTGTTTGTACACCTCTATGTTAAAAGGGCAATGAAGCAGAAAATGGTCCATAGTCTCCTCCTCACCTGCACACTCCTCCCGAGGACAGCTACGATCCACCCCACTGCGGAATTTCAAATTGCCCCTAACATAGAGTCTCCCATGGAAGCACAACCAGGCCAGATCCCTGAATTTAGGGGGTACTCTGTCCAAATTAATAAGTCTCAACCCTGCCCTCAAAACTGGGCCTGGGCAATCCCTTAAGGCCAGTGGGTCATGAAAGACTTCGCTCAAGACTCGACTCATAAGGACTTTCCTCGGAACCGATCTGAGATCTTCAGCCGACAATCGCCACTGCCGTAGTAACTTCAGGCACGGAGCGACATAGGCTGGTAGCTGACCACGATGACCCCTGAGATTCTTCACTTGGCCACCTTCTTCCCAAAGTCGTAGAAAAGGCCTAAACCAAGATCTAAATATGCCTGCCCATCCAGGAGGTTCCACTGCAAGCATATTACCAATATTAAACTTGAGAAAAAGCAGTGAAAAGAAAAGAACTGGGTTGACCATACCTAAGCCACCCTCCCTCCTGGATAGATAGGTGACATTCCTCTTGATGGGGTTCAGTCTGTTCCCCCACAACATCTGGAAGAACACACTACTGACCCTAGCATAGAGAGACACTGGCAAGATGCAGACAAAGCTGACATACAAGAAGATCGGAATCAGGTAAGTCTTAATCAGATCAACCCTTTCCCTCATAGATAACTTCCATCTCTTCCAGCTGACCACCTTAGTATTGGCAATTTCCAGTCTGCCTTCCCAGTTTTTGAGGCCATAATCGCCAGGTCCAAATTCAATGCCTAAAATCTTAATTCTTTCCTGGGGCACTGGAAAGGTGTCCGGGAGATCAAACCCCTCACCTTCCTTTCCCATCCAGAAAACTTCACTCTTTTCCTGATTGATCTTGGAGCCTGATGCTTCAGAATACCGTGATGTCAGAGAGACCACCTCCTCTGCTTCATCCGCCCCAGTGACAATCACCGACACATCGTCCGCATAGGCAACAACCCTCAAAGGCGGCTCACCCGGAAGCCCCACTGGCACCCCACACAACATGCCGCTCTCTAGCCTCCTGATGAAGGGGTCGATTGCAAACACATAGAGCAGGGGACTCAGGGGACAACCCTGGCGCACCCCGGAGCCAACCTCAAAGGACTGCCCAACCCAACCATTAACAAGAGGAAAGCTCTCTGCCCCCTCATACAAGACTTTTAACCAATCGACAAAACCACCCGGCAGACCGTACTTACTAAGGAGCAACCACAGGTACTCATGGTTAACACGATCAAAAGCCTTTGCCTGATCCAATGTCAGCAAATACTTTCCCCAGCCTGCAGCCCTGCACCGCTCCAAGGCCTCCCGGACAGCTAAAACTGCTGTGAAGGTGCACCTACCCTGGACCGAACAGTGCTGATGGCGAGAAAGCAAAGACTCTGCTACTGACGATAGGCGCCAGAAAATGATCTTTGCCAGTATCTTTCTATCGACATTAAGAAGGCTGATGGGGCGCCAATTCTCAATCATCGAAGGATCTTTACCCTTTGAAAGAAGAATCACAGCTGAGTGCCTCATGGAAGAGGGAAGTACCCCCTCAGCAAGGCAACTGTTAAAAACCTCTACCAAATGTGGGGCCAGAATAGACTTAAAAGCTTTGTAAAACTCAGCCGTCAAGCCATCCGGTCCAGGTGACTTTTTGATGGCAAGCTGTTCAATTGCCCTTATCACCTCTTCAACTGTGATCTCCTCTGTCAAATTCATCAATGGGACATCTTCATCATTTAGACCTGGAGTAGAGTCCAAAAAGCTTTCCATCTTGTCACGGTCAAGCTCTTTCCTCCCAAGAAGGTCAGCATAAAAGGACCTCACGACCTCCAGAATCCCTGACCTGGACTTTGTCAAGGAACCTGTACTGTCCTTAAGGCCAACGACCGTTTTAACAGCTACACCTTGTTTGCAGTTCTGGTAAGGGTCAGGCGAGTGGTACTTCCCATAGTCCCTCTCCAGAACCAAAGAGGCATGCCGGTCATATTGACACTTCCTGAGAAGGAGTTTCACTTCGGAGATTGCCCCAGGATCTCCTCCTCTCGAGACAAGAATATCCAGCTTCCTCCGTAAACGTTGGTAGGTCATGTATTTATTAAACTGCTTTCTATTGGCTAGGCCCCTGAAGAATCCAGCAATCCTCTTTTTGGTCAGCTCCCACCACTCAGCCTTGCTGCTACAAAAGTCCAGGATGGTCACCTGTGCCTGAAAGAATTCCTCAAAGGATTGTCTAACATGTTCTTCCTTGAGTAGAGTCGAATTCAATCTCCAGATGCCCTTGCCCCTCTGAGGGGCGTCTGAAGCATTCAGGACCACAGATAGCATACAGTGATCAGAGAACTCTACTGCCTGCACCACTGGGGGTGAGAAAGCAGAGGTCTCCTTCAAAAAAAACCTATCTATTCTACTCTGACTATTACCTCGATGAAAGGTGAACCCAGTGTCATCCGGGAGGTGCTTAATGTGCACATCCACAAGACCAGCATCCCTAACCATACTATTTAAAAAAACGCTATCATATCCCAGCCTGTCCTTGAAGTCCTTCCTGTCCTTGGGCCTAGTTACTGTATTAAAGTCACCTCCAAAGACCACTTGCCGGGATGTAAAAAGAAATGGCTTGATCCTTGTAAAAAGGCATTTCCTGTCCCACTTTGTGTGCGGTCCATAAACATTAATTAGGCGCAGGTCCTGCCCTCCCACAAGGACGTCTAAGACCATACATCTCCCAATCTCCACCTCAATAACCCGCCGGACAGTTACCATGCCGGTTTTAAACAACACCGCCACACCGCCGTAAGGCTCGGCCGCAAGAGACCAGTAAGATGGACCATACCTCCACTCTCTCTTGGCCATATGAATATCTGCCAAGGAGGTGAGCCTAGTCTCTTGCAAAAATAAAATTTCAGCATCTAATTGGCTGAACAAAAAGAAGGCCATAGAACGAGCTCTTACTGACTTAATGCTAGCGACATTTATTGTCACCACTTTTAACGGAGGGGGAACCGCCATTTGGGTTATTGGGTGGATTGCTTCTTAGCTCCCCTCTGCTGCTCATCACCAGAAGCCTCTCTCTTTCTTGAGGCCGCCTCAAACTCCATTTCGGAATCAGAACTTCGCTCCGAAGAAGCTCCAGATGAAGAGATATCCCAATTAGAGGACCTATACCGGTTGGAGACAGGCACTGGAGCCTGTTCTGTCCTCACCACCTGCTTCTTCCGCTTCCCAACCTTCCTTCTCTCCTCCAGGTACTGCAGGTCAGCTTCAGAGATGCCCTCATCTCTTACTTTTTTCTGTGAAGTCTTTACAGAAGACTTCTTTACAGAGGAAGAAGCAACCTTTTTAGTACCCACTACCACTGCTGGTGGGGGGGGTGCTCCCTTTGAATCAGACTTAGGAGGGGTAGACTCCTGGGGGGGAACTGACTCGGGGGGCACAGACTTGGAAGGTTCTGACACATGAGGAGAGGGTACAGTAGGCTGGGGGGAGACAGATACAGATACAGAAGGAATACTTACAGACACATGAGGGGTGGCCACAGGAACTGGAGAGGGATCCTGAGCAGGACCAGGGGAGTCAGTCACCGCAGAGGAGGATGGTACACCAGGGGCCTCACCCTCCATCCTGTCCAGCCTTGACATGTCATCAATTACCTCCTTCTCCATATTGTGCCAGGCTTCAGGACATCTGCTGTAGGGGTGGCCAAGGCGCAGGCACAGGTTGCACCTGATCATTTCGGTGCAGTCCTTAGCCATATGACCCTGACCCCGACACACTGAACATATCAAGGCTGAACAGGAGGAACTCAAATGCCCCTTTTCTCCACAGCGGTGACACAGCTTCGGCTGACCAGGGTAAAAAACAGTCATCCTATCCCTCCCTATAAAAGCTGAGGAGGGCAGGTGACGGACAACATTCCCATCCCTGGCCAACCTGACTGTAACTGACCAACCCCCAGTCCAGATGTTACGCTCATCAAGGATTTTATTGGGCTTGGTCAAAACCTCCCCATAGTTCCTTAACCAAACCTCTAGATCCCGGGCAGGGACACTCTCATTAGTGAGGATAATTGTGATTTTTTTAACTGTAGACCTCTGAGAAACTGCAACTGGGGCCAGACCTTCCCATTCAGGTCTTGACCTGCACCGAGCCTCATATCTCTCCCAGAACAGGTCAAGACCCTCTGGCCTGGTGAAGCTAACTGTATAATCCCGTGTCCCAGCTACATGTATAAAGGCATACAGATCATTTGCCCCAAAACCCATCTCCAAAATCAAATCCACCACTGCACGCCGTGCTGGAGGGATCGCACCACCTTCCCATTTCAGAATAACAACATTACGTCTGGGACCCCCAGCAGAAGCCAGAGACCCAAGACCAGATCCTGGGGTGCTCAAAGTGGAAGCCTGTAGGGGAAAACCCCGCTTGGGAGCAGAGCTACCAGGAGCAGAGCGTACCACCTGAGCAAAGGTACGTTTTTCAGGGCCAAGGCCCCACACTGATGTCACAGCAGTCTGTACATTACTATTATTATTCACTGCTTGAACAGAGTTGGTAGGACTGTCCACACTTGAACTGGGACCATTGTTCATCACACTGGTACTGGGATGATTTTTATCAGTCACACAAAACTTCACATTCTCATCAGGAATAGTCACAGTTTCTGATGTAATACCAGCTCTCTCCTGAAGCTGTGCTGTAGAGTCCTCAGCAGCTGTGGGGCAAACAGCTTCAGCCAAAAGGGGGTTAATAGGCTCTGCTGAATCTTGTAGTTCATCTGCTGGAATGTCATTTTTTAAAAGCAAACTTTGCTGTACTGCAGTATCAGCAGGCACAGCATTACTACAGATAGGACTAGCAGCCTGACTCTCACTGGGCACATTGTCAGTATCAGTCACAGTGTTGAATGGCACAAAAATTGTTTTATCCACAATAAGGGACTTGACAGGCTTTACCTTGTCAGGCACATTGTCTGTTATGTCCTCATCATTAAATGCCAGCTGATCCCCCCGCATAGGAGACTCCATTACCTGGATGGCCCTGAGCATGCCTCCTGAGTCCTGGGAAGGCATGGGGCTGCTTACCTCTACCTGAGGGGGCAGGGGGTCAGAACTGGGGGTCTCCTCCTCCACCTCCATCTTTGTCATCCTCGCAAATCTTTTCTCATTACAAAACTTTTCTTTAAATGGCCCATCTCTGCCTTCCATCATGGCCACAATGGTCTCCTGGTGTTCCACCCGAACCTTGGCCAGTTGGATCTCCGGATCCATGGATCCACGTTTCTGGCTATGCAAGCCCTCACGCTGCCTTCTCAGGCGCTTCAGCTCCGCTCTGAGCTTGTAGAGCTTGTCTCTTTCCCTATTCAGGACCTTAATCCCGGCCACCACTCGCTCCCGGATGGCCCCGGAACCTTCATCTTCACCAGGGGCAGAGAGATCACCAACCATGGGTTGTATAGGGGCAGGTATGTTACCTGATGGCCCAGGAGATGGCTGAGAGCTTCCAGCAGGAGAGGCCCTGCTGGCCTCCATGGCTTCCCCAGAAAGGAGCCAGGAGAGCTGGGAGAGAGTTCCTCACCACTCCCCTCTCACACGGATCACCTGCAGTAGCTCCAGAGAGACAGCCTCCTCCTGACACACCTGTGCTCCAATGATGGGTGGGGCACTATTCCTCCCATTGACCCCAATGACGGGGCACTATTCCTCCCTCTAATACCAAAGATGAGGAACTGTTTACTACCACTGACACCGGGTCATTTTCTACTCCCACTGGCCACAGTCCACCCCCCCCTAAAGTTTGAAGGACAGTAAACTGGCCGTTTGTTTAGAAAGTTTGGAGACCCCTGGTCTAGGGGTCCATCATTTCTGGTAAGATGCCGGTGTGCACTGTGTGGGAGCACGTGGAGTCACACTGGACTACAAGATTGTTTTACACCATCACTTTGGGTTGACCTTTTAGGAAGAATTATTTATGGCATGAACTTTTATTATTTTAGCTACCGTATTTATTGGCGTATAACACGCACTTTCCACCCCTGAAAATAGGGGGAAAATCGTGGGAAGGAGGGGGCGAGCGTTGCCAGATTAGACAGAGCCAGAATCTCCTGTGTACTCGGCTCAGCTCGGCTCGCAGTCACGTCCAGTCCCGCTCCCTGGACAGCTCCTAGCATGTCACATGTCCCGGATTGCAAGGTGAGAGCCGAGCCGAGTACACAGGAGATCTGGCTTTGTCTACATCCGCACTGGTTACATTAACAGGCACTGGTGAGGCTTGCAGATGGGCACTCAGCAGGCTGCAATAATGGGCAACGGCAAGGATGGAGATGGGCAATAAACAGGCTGCAATGATGGGCAATAACAAGGCTGCAGATGGGCACTAAATAGGCTGCAATGATGGGCACTGCTGAGGCTGCAAATGGGCACCGATCAGACTACAACGATGGACAATGGCAAGGCTGTAGATGGGCAATGGCAGGGCTGCAAATGAACAGTGATTAGGCTTCATTAAAGAGGAAGTAAACCCTAATGGGTTTACTGCCTCTTTGTTTCCCTGTAAAGGTACAGCATAATGGGCTACTATGCATCGCTGCGTGTTATACGCCTGTGCATGTTATACACCGATAAATATGGTATTTATTGGTACTATTTATTTATTGATTTTTAGTGTCTACTAACTACTGAGTACGGCAGTACGGAGCGGCTCACAGCGGGGGGGTGCGTCCCTGTTCACCGTTTCAGGTCCAATTTCGGTCCAAATCTTTGGCTGCATTCGGACCCAAAACGGACCATAAGACGCACAGGGCTCCTGTGCAATTCTTACCGGAGCCGCTCCGGAGATGTGTGGACCAGCTCCATAGAGAGCCGGTCACAATCTCCTGACATGCAAATTGGATGCGGTAAAATCCACATCACATTCGCAATAGTGTGAACCCAGCCTTAAAGAGATAGCGCACCTATTTTTTGTATTAGTGGGCATGCACCAATGCCAAAATTAAAACAAAAATACTGTACAGTGCGGATTGGGCCTTTTCTTTTTTGTAAAGGTAAAATTGGGAGAGGACCTTTTTCCATGCAGCTTCGAGGTCATCATTGCCATACAACTATACATGGAACAGTACTGTTTTTACGGCCAGATTCACAGGCTGCATATTTGGCTGTGGAATAGATTTTAATTTTAAATGACATTTTCTTTAATTTTCTTAAAATTTTGCCCTGTAGTTCAACAGAGTGGCCTGGTTAAACTACATTTTTACCAGATGAGAAGATCCCTTAGTAAACCAAGTAGGAGACTAGTCGAAGTCTGTAGATAGCAGTTCACTACAATTTTTCAACTGAAAGACACTAATATGATAATATGTGATGAATGATAGTACAACCACTGGTTTAGGCACTCCTATTACCTTTGCTGGTGGTGTTGTGTGTATGGCAGTGGTTATATAAATACAGTGCTTGTGAGTTTAAATCCTGAGGTGGTCACCAGCTTGATTTTATTTATTAAAGTTGAAGAAACTCATAGCAACCAATTGGCTTTCAGACTAGGTACTTGGTTGCTGGGGGTTACTGCACTTTGTTTGTAGGCAGCAGTTCAGATGGCGTCCTGTGGTTCAAGGCAATGGAGTCTTGAAAGTGCACTTAGGAGGAGGCGAAGTGGGAGACTAGTCTAGGTCAGATGGCAGCAATTTAGTAAAATGTTTGAATATTAATGCACTAGTCATATGGTATTCCATGATATTAAAGCTCTAGTTCTGAGAGCCACTTACCATCAGAGGAAATGCCCTTGTATGTAGGCTACTGAGCTGGCAACTAAATGGTTGCAAGTTTCGAGTCCTTAGGTGCCTAACTTCGGATTTAGCTATTAAACTTGCACAAACCTTATGCAACCAATCAACTTTGGGACAAAGTGTCCTTCCATATTGGTTGCTATGTGTTATTGCACTTTGTAGGCAGCAGTTGAGATAATGCCCTGTGGACATGGACTCTTGAATGTAAAGTTCTACCAGTTGTGAATTTCCCCTAGGCTGAGTGAGAGTCTAGGTCTGATGGTAGCAGTTTAGTAAATTGTGTGAATATTATTCCACTAGTCATATGGCATTCCATTAAATGTCTTCCAGCCCCAGCTCTAGGGTCACAAGTTCCCTCAAGCCCAACTGATGGTGGTCTGCACCACCAACTTAGTCAATTCCTGACCACTTCATTGCAGTCTTTACAATTTCATCCACCCTTCACACAAACCCCAAGGTCTTTGTGCTACTTTGAGGCACCATCTTTGCTCACTTGTTGGAATTGAACCTATAGCCCTCTGATTCAAACTTCAGATGCTACGCCACAGAACTAGAAGACTTCTGAACTAGTATACCACGGATCTAGACTCTCTAACCCTATGAAACATAAAACCAGCACCACATCAGAGATTCGAACTAAAAAAATCCACAGCTTCCTACATTAAACAGAAGGACACCAACAACGCACACCACAGGCTTTAGCCAGCAATGCAACTTCTCTGTAGGACTATATACTGAAGACGACATGATGGGAACAATGGAAAAACATTTTATGGCCCACAAAAAACACTTCATTGTTACCACATCAGATTCAAACGAAGAAATCCAGGGCATTCAACAGCAGCAGCACACGAACACCATACACCACAGGCTCTAACCAGGAGCATATCTTCTCTGTAGAACTATATACCAAATACGACATGGTGAGAACAACTGAAAAACATTTGGTGGCTCACGAAACACAAAACGGGGTTTTCTGCATGCAGAATTGAACACACAACCTTTAAGCTACAAGACAAGCACTCTACACATTGAGCTACATCAAGAGCACACATTTAGGCACCCTGGAGACCTTTCTATTTTCCAGGACTTCATACAGGCAGTGCTCATTTTACTGGCTACACATCAGTGCTGGGTTAGAGAGTCACTAAGCAGTAAAGCAAAAGGTAAGGGTTACAGCTTCCAAAAATAGACACCAGTGGTGGCTACCATTTTTTTTTTTTTTAATCCTGGCAGGTTATCTTTATGGGTACAGACTAAGTTAGAAAGCATCCACGTAGACATTGGATGCGAAGCACATCCAGAAGTTTATTTTGGCCAACAACCAGACTGAGTTGCTATTGCTCCCCTGGCAGAAAGCTATTGGCATGAGGGCCTACGTAAAAATGTAGTTTAACCTGTGCCCAATGGGAGTAAACAATGTCCCATCTTTGGTATTAGGGGGAGAAATAGTGTCAGTGGGAGGAATAGTGCCCCACTGTTGGTGTCGGAGGGAGGAATAGTGCCCCACTGTTGGTGTTGGAGGGAGGAATAGTGCCCCACTGTTGGTGTCGGAGGGAGGAATAGTGCCCACTGTTGGTGTCGGTGGGAGGAATAGTGCCCCACTGTTGGCGTCGGTGGGAGGAATAGTGCCCCACTGTTGGCGTCGGTGGGAGGAATAGTGCCCCACTGTTGGCGTCGGTGGGAGGAATAGTGCCCCACTGTTGGCGTCGGTGGGAGGAATAGTGCCCCACTGTTGGCGTCGGTGGGAGGAATAGTGCCCCACTGTTGGCGTCGGTGGGAGGAATAGTGCCCCACTGTTGGCGTCGGTGGGAGGAATAGTGCCCCACTGTTGGCGTCGGTGGGAGGAATAGTGCCCCACTGTTGGCGTCGGTGGGAGGAATAGTGCCCCACTGTTGGCGTCGGTGGGAGGAATAGTGCCCCACTGTTGGCGTCGGTGGGAGGAATAGTGCCCCACTGTTGGTGTCGGTGGGAGGAATAGTGCCCCACTGTTGGTGTCGGTGGGAGGAATAGTGTCAGGGCTGGGCTCAGCCCTTCCTTCTCAAAGCTGGCTGCTCAGCTGTTGGCTAATTGCCAGCTCCTATCTCTCCACAGTGACTCACCTGTTGATGATATCCTGCTCGTCAGTCCTGCCTACTTAAGCCGTCCAGCCCAGATGATCTCTGCCTTCGCCTTGGTCACATCTCTAGAGACGCTCTCCTGTCTTCCTGTTAAAGACTTGCTTGGCTGACATCCCTTCTGGCTCTCAAATCCCTGTGGGGGGACCCCAAAAGGGGAGGATCGGGGCTGTTCTGTGCATAATCATTACACAGAGCAGGTAAGTATGACATGTTTATTATTTAAAAACAAAACAAAAATTTATAAAGCACCAAACCACTTCCTGCCCAGCCTATAGTCAATTGACGGGACATTCGTCAATCTGGGTGGACATCATATGATGTCCTCCCAGATCGAACCTTGTGTGTGCTGGCGGGGCCACGCTGCAGCCCCATTGGACACAGCCGACAACTGATCAGTGTACTGCCTCTGTGCCAGTACAATGTGATCACTGTGACCAATCACAGCAGATCACATGGCAATTGTAATCAATGGATGGCTTCCTTTTTATCTCATCTGTTGTGTACAATTGTGTTGCTAGCTGTGATTGGTCACAGTGATCACAGCTCAACTGTACCATGTAATTACAGTAGATGTCACTAATCACAACAAAACAGACTAAATGAATCACTTTCATTCAGTAAAAACGGTTGCTTACATCAGTGAAATTCACTGGTATAAACAATCATAATGTGTAAAAAAAATTAAAAATTCTGATTACTTCCACAGAGTAGTACAGTGTTACTATCGTAATACTGTATTGCTCTGGTCACAGTGTTTATTAAAAAAAAAAAGAAAGAAAAAAAAAAAAAAAAACCTAATATTTTATTATATTTTTAATTTTTTGAATTTTATGATCATTTTTTTTTTTAATAATCATAAAATAAAAAAAATTTAAAAAATGTAATAAAATAAAAAAAATATTAGTTTTTTTTTTTTTTTTTTTTAACATACTGTCACCAGTCAGTGCACTGTATGTAAAAAACATTTTATGAATTTCTCTTTTTTTCTAAATTTTTCCCAAAAATTGTGACAAACAATTAAAACTTCAAAGAAACTCGCCATGCCTACTTTCCAAAGAGGGGTAATTTGGGGGTATTTGTACTGTCCTGGCATTTTCAGGCCTCAAGAAATTAGATAGGCCGTCAATACATCAGGAATGATCGATTTTCAGATATACTATACATCCCATAGTTTGTGGACTCTATAACTTACGACTAAATAATATAAACTGATTTGGGTTATTTTCACCAAAGAAATTGAGCAGAATACATTTTGACCTAAATTTATGAAGAAAGATTATTTATGTGCAAAATTTTATAATGGAAACTAAGAAAAACTTTTTTTTTTGTTTGTTTTTTTTTTTTTTTTAGCAAGAATACCACCAAAAGAAAGCTCTGTTTTTGTGAAAATAAAAATAAAAATGTCATATGGGTACAGTGCTGCATGACCGCGCAATTGTCATTCAAAGTATGACAGCGATGAAAGTTGAAAATCGTCCTGGGCAGGAAGGGGGGGGTGAAAGTGCCCGGTATTGAAGTGGTTAAGGCAACCTTTGCTCTGCTGACGTTGGCCAGGTTAGTACCAGGTTTAATTTCAGCTTCCGCTCTTCATTCCTATATATCTTATTATCTTTTACAACAAGCTCTCTGGCAGTGTCTGAGTCACGCCAACAAAGGACATGTAATCACCGCTGCTCAATGGGGCTTACAATTGAAAACACTCTTGTCGCTGATGACCAAGAAGGTTCTAGAAGCTGAGGGAAATGATGAAGGTTCCTGGGCTGATATCTCATTAAACCATCCGAAAAAATTCCTCAACATCATGGACCGGCTGATGAAGAGCACCGTGCGGTAATTAGAAAAGGTGGACAGGAGAAGAAGCCTATCTGGGTGCTTGTGTGAGATGAAAATAGCTGATTGAAAGAGATGATTGCAGGTCTGGTTGATTGCCATCATGTCATGTGACAAGGTGGCCATGGTCCGGAGTCACAAGAACACTGAGGAATTGCGGCGCTCTCTTCTGAGCAAAAGAATTGGCCAAGATCAATTTTTTTCATAACGCATTTGATAAAAATGGGCCAAAAATGTTTCAGAAGGTTCTAAAGGGCTCACCCTCTCTATCAGGACTTATGAATGCACGATTGGGTCGAGGTCTAGACCAGGGGTCTCCAGACTTTCTAAATAAAAGGGCCAATTTACATTTTAGGGGGTCGGCTGTGCCCAGTGGGTGTAGGAAATGCCTTGGTACCAGTAAATATAGCTAATGCCTCAGGCTTGGTTGTCAGTTGGGAGAGTAAGAAAATTACACTGCACCTATAGTCTGTAGGAGGAGAAATGGTGCCCCATCATTGGTGTCAGTGGAAGGAATGGTGCCTCATCACTGGTTTCACTGGGAGGAATAGTGCCTTATTGTTGGTTTCAGTGGGAGGTATAGTCCTTGTTTCTGGAGTCAGTGGGAGGAATAGTGCCCCATTATTGGTGCCAGTGGAAGGAATAGTGCCCCATCTTTGTTGTCATTTGGAGAAATAGTGCCCCATCATTGGTGTCAGTGGAAGGAATAGTGCCCCATCATCGGGGCAGTGAAAAGAATAGTACCCCATCATTGTTGTAATTTGGAGGAATAATGCCCCATCATGGGGGCCATGGAAGGAATAGTGCCCCATCATGGGGGCAGTGGAAGGAATAGTGCCCCATCATTGTTGTCATTATGAGGAATAGTGCCCCATCATTGGTGTCAGTGGAAGGAATAGTGCCCCATAATGGGGGTAGTGAAAGGAATTGTACCCCATCATTGTTGTCATTTGGAGGAATAGTGCCCCATCATTGGTGTCAGTGGAAGGAATGGTGCCTTATTGTTGGTTTCAGTGGTAGGTATAGTCCTTGTTGCTGGTGTCAGTAGGAGGAATAGTACCCCATTATTGGTGCCAGTGGAAGGAATAGTGCCCTATCATGGGGGTAGTGGAAGGAATAGTACCCCATCATTGTCATTTGGAGGAATAGTGCCCCGTCATTGGTGTCAGAGGAAGGAATAGTGCCCCATCATGGGGTAGTGGAAGGAATAGTGCCCCATCATGGGGTAGTGGAAGGAATAGTGCCCCATCATGGGGTAGTGGAAGGAATAGTACCCCATCATGAGGGCAGTGGAAGGAAGAGTACCCCATCATTTTTGTCATTTGGAGGAATAGTGCCCCATTGTTGGTGTCAGTGAAAGGAATAGTGCCCCATCATGGGTTTCAGCTGGAGGAATAGTGCCTCATTGTTGGTGTGATTGGAAGGAATGGTGCCTCATTGTTAGTGTCAGAGTGAGAAATAGTGCCCCATCATTGGTGTCAATTGATGGATTAGTGCCCCATCACTGGTTTCAGTTGGGAGGAATAGTGCCCCTTGTGGTGTCAGAGGGAGAAATAGACTCCCATCATGAGGGCAGTGGAAGGAATAGTGCCCCATCATTGGTGTCAGTTGATGGAATAGTGCCCCATTGTTGGTGTCAGTTGGAGGAATAGTGCCCCATCATTGGGGTCAGTTGATGGAATAGTGCCCCATTGTTGGTGTCAGTGGGAGGAATAGTGCCCCATCATTGGGGTCAGTTGATGGAATAGTGCACCATTGTTGGTGTTAGTGAAAGGAATATTGCCCCATCACTGGTTTCAGTTGGAGGAATAGTTTCTCATTGTTGGTGTGAGTAGAAAGAAAGGTGCCTCATTGTTAGTGTCAGAGGGCGGAATAGTACCTGATATCTGTTGGAGGTATAGTGTCCCAAGGGTCACGTAAAAGCAAGCAAAGAGCCTCAGTTTGGAGACCGCTGGTCTAGATGAGTATTAGTGAGGTTCTTAGAGGAATATTTGTATTTTTTTTTTTTTTTTTTTTACAAAAGTGTCTTTTTTCAGTACCTAATTTATTACAAAATAAAGTCTTGTTGGGAGCTGCATTCTCCTAATGTAAGATGCCAATGCTAACCACCAAACTCTAGTGTTATCCTGCTATATTTGTCAGTAAATTTCCATAATACCTGATGCAAACTCTGTGACCTTCGAGGTTTTTCAGATCAATGTGTGATTGAACTGAGCTCATTGAATGGCACGTCTTTAGGAAAAACCCACCAATGGTTCTCTGTGAATGATGGGACTCAAATTACTGCAATTCTCACTAAACAGCTCATCAACATTCCCATTCATGAAAAAAAGTTGTGCATATTGTAATTACTGGAGAGAGCCTATATCCTAGAGAGATTTTTCCTGTAGCGAATGGGATAACATTCAGCTTCCATGTTGCAATGTAAAATGTAATAGAACATCGTGAATCTTGTGGGGAGAGGAATCATAAAGGTTCTGCTAGGAGCTAAGAAGGCCACCATGGATACCTTGAGAGAGGAGAAGATTGTCCCTAAAACCAGGGTATTGTATCAGGAGAAAATCTGTTTTGTTTTGGTTTCATTTGTTAAATAAATCGTTTCGTTTCGTCATGATCGGTATGTTAGAATGATACGTTATATATTTGGATTTGTTTTGTATAATGTTGTTCTGAATCAATTCGTATTTTCTGAAGTTCTGTTATTCTTTTATTATTTTGGAAGATTGGATATATCCCGGCTAGTCCAACCCACAAAGAGCAATGGAATGAGCTGATTGGAAAAGATCGACTGGAATTGCGTGCATGCCGAAGTTACGAATGGAACAAAATAAATTTTCGGAATCATTCATTATGTTATGATCCGGAGATTCTGATGGTTTCACCACATCCAACCCAAACACAATAAGTAGGAATCATCATCTTACTTTTCTTCCTTGTTGTATTGCAATATGTTTCCATTTCATACAGTATGTATTGTATTTTATATAATAATGAAAAATGTTAACGCAGCTCTTTCTCGGCCGACAGCACAAGATGGCAAACTCTAAGGCTCTACCAATGGCCAAGGCTCTACCAAAGGCCAAGGCTCTACCAAAGGCCAAGGCTGCACTAAAGGCCAAGGCTGCACTAAAGGCCAAGACTGCACCAAAGGCCAAGGCTGCACCAAAGGGCTAAGCAAAGGCCCAAGCACAGATCAAGAAGACACCTTCAGAACTACTAAAGGAGGTCTTCCAGGATTCTACAAGTACTTGGGTAGTGGATTTAAGGCTTCGAGTCATGTTTTGGTCCTAGATGGCAGAGGACATCTACTTTGTTGTCTCGCCGCCAATATTTCTAAGCAAGTTTTGCTTGGATGTAAAGTGGTTGTAGTGAGTTGTGAAGGTATCAACATTCCTGTCAACATTTACCGCAACAAACTCAAAAACCTTGCTTTACTGTGTAAACTTATGAACACAAACCCTTCCCATGGGTCATACCACTCCAGAGCACCTTCTGGAGGACGGTAAGAGGTATGCTGCCACACAAGACTAAGCGAGGACAGGCTGCTCTGGAGCGACGGAAAGACTTTGATGGTATCCCACCTCCTTACGATAAGAGAAAAGCGGATGGTGGTCCCTGATGCCCTGAAGATTGTGCACTTGAAGTGAACGCCCAACTTTGCTCTCCTTGGCCCCCTTGCCCATGAAGTTGGCTGGAAGTATACCAGGCAGTCACCAACACCCTGGAGGAGAAGAGGAAGGCAAAGGCCAAGCTGCACTATAACAAAAAGAAGCTGATCATGAAACTGAAGAAGCAAGCAGAGAAGAATGTTGAAAGTAAAAATTGCAAAGTACACAGATGTCCTGAAGAAATATGGTGTCCTTGTCGAAATGTGCCCACAGACCTGGAATAGAATATTTTGAAATTCGTTACAATTGTGATTCAGATACATCCGAATCTCAGAATCATCTGAATTTTGACTCATAACAGATTGAATTGCACATGTCTAATAAAAATTCTGCAGCTCAAGTTTTTGTGTTTAATTATTTATTGAAGTTGATATTAATGATACGCTATTTTGCTGGTTATGCCCGTCATCGATATATTGATATCACCCACCGGCGCCGTAGGACCTTATCTTGTATTTATTTTGATACTATTGTTTGTGTACAAGTTGTTTACGCTCCCTTTTTTCATAAAACCTTAATAAAATATTGAAATAGAAAAATGCCGCAGCTTGTGTATAGCCCCGTACAACTGTATTTTGCCAACCCGGGTGGGTGGCCAGGGGCAATAAAACTGCAACCCCCCCCACCAACCACCCATCTGAAAGAGACCAAACCCAGTCCCTCAACAGAATCCGGGCAGTTTAGCAGAACACATTGTATTGATAAAAAGCTGTCAGCACTGTCACTGCAAAGTCCATCTACTATTTAGAAGCATCGTGATCTTATAGAATGGTGACATATTGAACTAACAGCACTAAACAATGTTGGAGCCTGGAACTGAGAGTGCATAGGAGGGTTCCATAGAGACTTCATTCCCATTGTCCTTGGCTGGCACTCTATTCCCCTGTCATTATGTGAGCATTATATGACGTTTGCTCACAGCTCTCAATCCCTGAACAGCAGTGGCACCGTGCAGTACTTATGTATTCTCACCATTGTTCCTGACTTCTTGGATTGTACACGTTACTAAAAATTGCTTGATTTTTTTTAAAAATGTCCGAATTTTTTTTTTAACCATTTGCCAATGGTGTTATAGCTGAATGGTCGGCCAGTTCTGGGAGGGCTTCAAATGATGTCCTCCTATGATCGTGCGTGGATGGTGTGCTCTGTGATCGCTGTGTCCTCTGGACACAGCTAATCAGTAAGGAGCCAATCAGCGGCTCTTTACCATGTGATTAGTCCAATCACAGCTGATCACGATGTAAACACACTTGTTGGTCATTGGCATTCCTTTCCTCTGGTGCTGTAACAGCGTGAGGAGAGGAGAGAGCCGGTAATCGGCTAGTGTGAAAGGGGACATCTGCACTGATAATCAGGGCACTGATCATCAGTGTCCTGATAATCGGTGCAGCCTCAACAGTGCCCATCAGTGCCCATCAGTGCTGCCCATCAGTACCCATCAGTGCCGCCTCATCTGTGCCCAGTGTTGCCTATTAGTGCCCAGTGATGCCAATCAATGCCAGTGCTGCCAATCAGTGCCCATCAGTGCTGCCTCAGTGCTCATCAGTGCTGCCCAGTGCTGCCAATCAGTGCTGCCAATCAGTGCCACCTCATCAGTGCCCAGTATTGCCTATTAGTGCCCAGTGATGCCAATCAGTACCCATCAGTGCTGCCTCATTAGTGCCCATCAGTGTTGCCCATCAGTACCCATAAGTGCTGCCCAGCAGTACCCATAAGTGCCGCCTCATCAGTGCCCATCAATGTTGCCTATTAGTGCCCATCAGTGATGCCATTCAGTGCCAGTGATGCCCATCAGTGCCCATCAGTGCTGCCCAGTGCCCATAAGTGCTGCCCAGTGCCCACCAGTGCCACCTCATCAGTGCTCAGTGCTGCCAGTGCCCATCAGTGCTGCCCATCAGTACCCATCAGTGCCGCCTCATCAGTGCCCACCAGTGCCGCCTCATCAGTGCAGCCCATCAGTGCCCATTAGTGCAGCCTATTAGTGC
This sequence comes from Aquarana catesbeiana, assembly GCF_042186555.1. Taxonomy (NCBI): domain Eukaryota; kingdom Metazoa; phylum Chordata; class Amphibia; order Anura; family Ranidae; genus Aquarana; species Aquarana catesbeiana. The sequence goes on from NC_133336.1 coordinate 20,796,564, forward strand.
TCATCAGTGCTGTCCATCAATGCTGTCGCTCCGTGCTGCCTATCTGTGCTCTTCAGTATTGCCTATTAGTGCTGCCTATCGGTGCACCCTCAGTGCCCACCAGTACTGTCTATTAGTGCCCATCAGTGCTGCCCATCAGTACCCATCAGTGCCGCCTCATCAGTGCCCAGTGTTGCCGATTAGTGCCCATCAGTGATGTCAATCAGTGCCAGTGCTGCCAATCAGTACCCATCAGTGTCACCAATCTGTGCCCATCAGTGTTGCCAGTGCTCATCAGTGCTGCCCATCAGTACCCAGTGCCGCCCACCAGTACCCATCAGTGCTGCCCACCAGTATTGCCTATTAGTGCCCATAAGTGATGCCAATCAGTGCTGCCCAGTGCCCATCAGTGCTGCCTCATAAGTGGCCATCAGTGATGCCTTATCAGTGGCCATCAGTGCAGTCTCATCAGCGCACACAGTGAAGAAAAGAAGTTACCTGTTTGCAACATTTTATAATAGAAACTAAGAAAAACATTTTTTTTCTGTCTTTTTTCACTTATTTAGTAAGAAATAAAAAACCCAGTGATGATTAAATACCACAAAAAGAAAACTATGAAAAAAACTGAAAAAAAAAATTTCATATGGGTACAGTGTTGCATGAACGTGCAATTTTTCATTTAAAGTGCGACAGCGCTGAAAGCTGAAAATTGGCCTGAGCAGGAAGGGGGTAAAAGTGCCCAGTAAGCAAGTGGTTAAAGTGCAACTGTAGTCTCTCTGTCTCCATGTAAGACGTGACTTTCCTCAGCTCAGCATTGCTTCATAAAAATAGAAATGATGACCCAATTTGAATATAAACAGCAAAATCCTTGTTGCTTCCCAGGAGCCAGCTCTACATACTCCAAAGCACGAGAAACTGCCGACTCGAGGCATTGGGGTTGATTTAGTAGAACCGGAGAGAGTGCGAAATCTGGTGCATCTCTGCATTGAAACCAATCAGCTTCCAGGTTTTTTGTAAAAGCTTAATTGAACAAGCTGAAGTCAGAAGCTGATTGGCTACCAGGCACAGCTGCTCCAGATTCTGCACTCTCCAGTTTTAGTAAATGAACACCATTGCCATGTTCCCATCCACACAGTGAAAATGGGTCCATACAGTTCTCCACTCAACCATAGGTTTATTATATAAATTGTATGCAGGCATCCACATGAAGCAGAATCCTGATGGGTTGCACAGAAAGCGCTTATTAGTAAGGGTCTGTGCAAATAAGCACTTTGAAAGAAATGCATCAGGGTTCCTCTTTTGTTGACGTCAGTTTAATTGTGCATATTATTTATACAATAAACCTTCGGCTGAGCAGAGAAATATGTAGAGCCATTCTGGGGGAATTAGCTATGCTTTCTGCACCATTATAATGGCGCAGGAAACTGTCAGAAGTGGCTTACTCCACAACAACTAAGCAGATCGACCTGCCAACATCCAAAAGCGCCTACAATGGGCACGTGAGCATCAGAACTGGACCACGGATCCATGGAAGAAGGTGGCCTGGTCTGATGAATTCAAGAATGGTTTGAGGAACAACTATGAATTTGAGGTCTTGACTTCGAATTCTCCAGATCTCAATCCAAATCGAGCATCTGTGGGATGTGCTGGAGAAACAAGCCCGATCCTTTGAGGCCCCACCTCGCAACTTACAGGACTTAGAGGATCTGCTACTGACAGCTCGGTGCCTTATACCACTGCAGACCTCGATAAGTCTAGTAGAGTTCATGACTTGACGGGTTATAGTTGGTGGTCTTAACGTTATAGCTGATCGGTTTATATTGGAGGAATATATTTTAATAAAAGTTCTTGTGGCCAGAGTTCAGCTTTAAAACTTGTATAATTTCCAGAGCATTTTGTGGTAACAATCTGTTACACAAAGCGGCTTTCCAAGGGCGGCGGGGGGGGGGGGGGGGGGAGAGCAAGACTGACTGATAAATTATTTTGTTAGATGATGCGTCAGAGGGCAGACCAGGCAGAGATGATCTCCTCCAGATAAAAAGATGCTTTAAGAAATATCTGGTAATACGGAGGGAACAAATAAACTTTGTCAGCGCTCCCCAGTCACCAAGGAAACATCTTCATTCGAAGGCTGAAGTAGTCTCGTACAGCTGCTCCAACTCGAAGGGTATTTGAACGCCGTTGTTTCGTTTTCTCCTTGTTTGTCATTCAGGGTCAGAATCAGTTACCTGCAGAGTTCAGCTGCCGGGGCTTGCCAGATCAGAAGAGATTTCATGGAAATCAGTCGAATAAATAAAAGGTCCATTGGTGTCGGATTATCACTACTCTTTCCAGGAAACTTAATAGTTAGCAGCGGCAGCAGCTGTAAGGGGCAAAATCTACAATCTGAAAGCTTTTGGTTATAGCGTCGGAATTTGACACTATTCCTTTTGTTTTCATTCTTGTCTAGTCCCTCTCATAATACCAAAAAGGGTACATATTAATCCAGAACATCTGATGTAGGCTCTCGGAAATTGGTAAAAGGAAAAGGAAGAGATCCAGTTTCTAAAGTCAGGGCCAAAGCCAAAGACAGCCTTCCTCAACCTATTAACAATGGAACCCTTGAAATAATATTCAGCTCTCACCGAACCTCTGGTAAAACAAACTATGTCATGCTACATTGGTAGTCAATGAGGGCTTCTTTGCACTTGTGGTTAGTGTGGGAAGAATGCTCCTTATATTGGGGATCAGTGGGAAGAATGCGCCTTACATTGGTGGTCAGTGGGAAGAATGCTCCTTACATTGGGGATCAGTGGGAAGAATGCTCCTTACATTGGTGGTCAGTGGGAAGAATGCCCCTTATGTTAGAGGCCAGTGGGAATAATGCTCCTTACATTGGTGGTCAGTGGTGGTCACCACTAAAATCAGGACGTGTGCCAAACATGGAACATGGGTCAAGTGTCCCTGTCGGAGGGCGGAGAGAAGGTTGGTGCCATTTTCGCATACAACCATTCCTGGCTGAAGCTGGTGTGGCGTCAACCACCTCTGAGCCTACCCCTACAGAGCTGACAGAATCTCTGCCCCAGTGTGGCTCCTGTCCCACAGGCAGACCAACGCAAGCACCACATGGCATCTTTTAGCCTGGCTGCTTGCATAGCCCCTTAAACGCTTACAGAGCACTGCTGGTTCAGAGGACAGTTCTGCAGAAGAGGCCATAGAGGAAGAAGAAGAGGGGGTGGAGCAGAGAGCTGTGGCAGAATCACCACTAGCTTTTTGGAGGCGTGGTGGCAGAACAAGCTCCAACAACAGTGAACTGTGTCCTGCATCCTTCCCAGCTGCCAGCAGAGTTACCCAGTGTGCCGTGATGGAAAGGCTTATGTCCCTACCCATGCCTGCTGGACCATGAGTCAGCGGTAATATGAACCTTACTGCTGACCGCCCTGTCCAACAAGGCCAAAACATTGCCTTCTACATGACGGTAGAGAGCCGGAATGGCCTTACATGAAAAGAAATTGCGTTTCGGAACCTGCCACTGTGGTACAGCACATTCCACAAATTCACAAAAGGGGGCAGAGTCTACCAGCTGAAAAGGCAGCAGTTGCAGTGCTAGCAAATTTGCCAAGCTAGCATTTAGAAGCTGAGCATGTGGATGGCTGGTACCGAAATTTCTTTTTACGGTTCAGCAACTGGGGTAGGGAAATTTGACTGCCAAAATCACTTGGTGGTGTACTGCTAGCAGATTGGCTGCAAGTACTTGTGACACCTATTGTTATACCTTCATTCCTCTCAGTGCAGGTTGAGAGGACTGGAGGTATAGTAGGGTTTGAGATCCCAAATGAGGAGCAAGCAGAAGTTCGCCTTCTTCTATAATGTGGGTCTTTCAAGTGCTGTTGCCAACGGACTGCATGGCAAGTCGTTATATGTCTGGTCAAGCATGTGGTGCCCAAGTGGCTGCTGTTCTGCCCACGCTTGATCCGCTTCAGACATAGGTTGCAAACAGCAATGGTGTGATCTGTTGCACAAGTGTCAAACAAGCCCCACACCAAGGAACTTTTAAGAGTCAGCTAGGAGTCATCAATGCCCTGTACCTGCGGAGCTCTGCGGTGTGATGCAATAGGGTGGCTGCCCTTAAGCTGCCCCCTGGAGGACATCGTGCCATCGTGATTGTCAGGTCAGGTGATTGTCAGATCACCTGAGACCAGGTGACAAATGCACTCCGTAGGAGTAAGGAGTGTACCGCTAAGGTAGTGGACCCTAGGACTGACTGCTGAGGATTGAACCCTGGGAGATTCAGGAAGCAGGTCTACTAGATCACTAACACAGATCCCAGTGGGAGCTAGAGCATAGATTCCCCAGGGCGCAGAATCTAAGAGCCAGCAGGTGTTCACCAGAGCCTCTAGTGGTGAGGATGGACTGCTTTGCAGTCTGGCTCCATGCTCACGGTAGGCTACAGGAGACAGAGGAAGGAAGCAGCAGACTGGAACAACAAGGATAGTAAGGGGATAAGCCAAGGTCGGGCAACGAGCAGACAAGGACAACAGAGTACACGCCAAAGGTTCAGGGTCACAGGCAAACGGAGATAGTCGGGGACACGCCAAAAAGGTCAGGGTCACGAGCAAACAGGAATAGTCGAGAACACGCCAAGGTCAGTAACAGAGACAAACGTAGAGCACATGGCAAGCAGGAAACAGAAAGCCAAACACACAATGGATGATCAGCAAGGTTGGCTTGCAATGCACAGGTTAATATAGTTTTCCTAATTAGAGGCTGAGGTGGAGCTATACTGAGGGAAGATTATATATGCAGTCAGGTGAGAGTGGCTGGACTCTAAAGGAACACATGGAGAGAGGTAAGCTGACAGACACACATTACTGCATAACCATGACACTCCTCCCCACTTTCCTCCTCTCAGGCACCCAAGTACAGTCAGTGACCTCATCATCCCCTCCCTCCTCATCACTGGAGCAAACTTGGCAGTATGGTGCAGCTGGGGGAACATGACTGCTAGTTTCTTGTCCTTCTGTGGCATCCCTTCTATCTAGGCTCACGTTACTCTCTTCCTCAACCTGGGAACCAATATCGGAGCCTTCAAATCGCTGCTCATCCTCCAGCAACATGTACCCAAGCTGTGGTTGAATACTTCTGGGGACTCATCCGTGCAGGTTGGTGGGGCTACGGAAGGAGTAACTGGACAAGGAGCCAGTGGAATAGGCCAATTTGGCACCTGCGTTGGAAGGCAAACTACTCTAAGCATGGGTGACAGAGGATGAGGAGGATGAGGGCGGCTTTGTTATCCACCCCAACAACTCTTCTGCATGTTGTGGCTCAATAGCACGGCCAGCAGCAGAAAAAAAGGACAAGCGTGCCCAGACCACCTGCACAGAATGCACTGTGTCCACGACCACAACTGTTGACTGTAGACACATAGGCTGCTTGCCCTCTTTTAGTGGCCTGTGAGCGTCTGCCTCTCCCTGGTGGCTTTCCGGACATGATGTTTTTTTTTTTTGTAACACCGCACTACACTCTATTGTGTACACCGGCTGAAGTGTATTAGAAACTATACACCAGCGAATGCACTATATATAGGCTACACTGAATGCAGAGTAATATAAATTTATATTATATACAGTGGGGACAGAAAGTATTCAGACCCCCTTTTCACGTTTTGTTATATTGCAGCCATTTGATAAAATCATTTAAGTTCATTTTTTTCCTCATTAATGTACACACAGCACCCCATATTGACAGAAAAACACAGAATTGTTGACACTTTTGCAGATTTATTAAAAAAGAAAAACCGAAATATCACATGGTCCTAAGTATTCAGACCCTTTGCTGTGACACTCATATATTTAACTCACGCGCTGTCCATTTCTTCTGATCATCCTTGAGATGGTTCTAAACCTTCATTTGAGTCCAGCTATGTTTGATTATACTGATTGGACTTGATTAGGAAAGCCATACACCTGTATATACAAGACCTTACAGCTCACAGTGCATGTCAAAGCAAATGAGAATCATGAGGTCAAAGGAACTGCCTGAAGAGCTCAGAGACAGAATTGTGGCAAGGCACAGATCCGGCCAAGGTTACATAAAAAAAATTATGCTGCATCTAAGGTTCCTAAGAGCACAGTGGCCTTCATAATCCTTAAAATGGAAGACGTTTGGGATGACCAGAACCCTTCCTAGAGCTGGCCATCCGGCCAAACTGAGCTATTGGGGGAAAAGAGCCTTGGTGAGAGAGGTAAAGAAGAACCCAAAGATCACTGTGGCTGAGCTCCAGAGATGCAGTCGGGAGATGGGAGAAAGTTGTATAAAGTCAACCATTACTGCAGCCCTCCGCCAGTCGGGGCTTTATGGCAGAGTGGCCCGACGGAAGCCTCTCCTCAGTGCAAGACACATGAAAGCCTGCATGGAGTTTGCTAAAAAAAAACACCTGAAGGACTCCAAGATGGTGAGAAATAAGATTCTCTGGTCTGATGAGACCAAGATAGAACTTTTTGGCCTTAATTCTAAGCAGTATGTGTGGAAAAAACCAGGCACTGCTCATCACCTGTCCAATACAGTCCCAACAGTGAAGCATGGTGGTGGCAGCATCATGCTGTGGGGGTGTTTTTCAGCTGCAGGGACAGGATGACTGGTTGCAATCGAGGGAAAGATAAATGCGGCCAAGTACAGGGATATCCTGGACAAAAACCTTATCCAGAGTGCTCAGGACCTCAGACTGGGCCGAAGGTTTACCTTCCAACAAGACAATCACCCTAAGCACACAGCTAAAATAACGAAGGAGAGGCTTCACAACAACTCCGTGACTGTTCTTGAATGGCCCAGCCAGAGCCCTGACTTAAACCCAATTGAGCATCTCTAGAGAGACCTAAAAATGGCCGTCCACCAACGTTTACCATCCAACCTGACAGAACTGGAGAGGATCTGCAAGGAGGAATGGCAGAGGATCCCCAAATCTAGGTGTGAAAAACTTGCACCTTTCCCAAAAAGACTCATGGCTGTATTAGATCAAAAGGAGCTTCTACTAAATACCGAGCAAAGGGTCTGAATACTTAGGACCATGTGATATTTCAGTTTTTCTTTTTTAATAAATCTGCAAAAATGTCAACAATTCTGTGTTTTTCTGTCAATATGGGGTGCTGTGTGTACATTAATGAGGAAAAAAATGAACTTAAATGATTTTAGCAAATGGCTGCAATATAACAATATATTATATATATATTTAAAAATCAAATACATTGCCACTAACTAAATAACCTGCCTGCTTAATCTAACTCAAGCTATCTCTCTGTCCACGCCAACAACACTACACACGGCCGCTATGTAAGCAGCTTTATATACTGTGGGGCGTGGACTTTGTTCCCCTGAGCCATGATTGGCCAAAGGCACCCTGCCTTTGGCCAATTATGGCTCTCTCAGCAGAGCGTGCCTTGATTGGCCAAAGAAGGCAGGTCAGGTGTATGCTTTGGCCAATCATCATACAGCAATGCACTGCAATTTCGCAATGCATTATGGGGCATTCCGCGGCACTCAAATGTTCCGCAAACTCCCCAAAAAAATTTGCTGTTTGGCGAACGGGCGAATCGACTCAAACATCGAGCTCATCCCTAGTGATCAGTGGGAAGAATGTTCCTTACATTGGTGATCAGTGAGAAGAATGTTCCTTACATTGGTGATCAGTAGGAAGAATGTTCCTTACATTGGTGATCAGTGAGAAGAATGTTCCTTACATTGGTGATCAGTGGGAAGAATGTTCCTTACATTGGTGATCAGTGAGAAGAATGTTCCTTACATTGGAGGTCAGTGGGAAGAATGTTCCTTACATTGGTGATCAGTGGGAAGAATGTTCCTTACATTGGTGATCAGTGGGAAGAATGTTCCTTACATTGGTGATCAGTGAGAAGAATGTTCCATACATTGGTGATCATTGAGAAGAATGTTCCTTACATTGGTGATCAGTGGGAAGAATGTTCCTTACATTGGTGATCATTGAGAAGAATGTTCCTTACATTGGTGATCATTGAGAAGAATGTTCCTTACATTGGTGATCAGTAGGAAGAATGTTCCTTACATTGGTGATCAGTAGGAAGAATGTTCCTTACATTGGTGATCAGTGGGAAGAATGTTCCTTACATTGGTGATCAGTGAGAAGAATGTTCCTTACATTGGTGATCATTGAGAAGAATGTTCCTTACATTGGTGATCATTGAGAAGAATGTTCCTTACATTGGTGATCAGTAGGAAGAATGTTCCTTACATTGGTGATCAGTAGGAAGAATGTTCCTTACATTGGTGATCAGTGGGAAGAATGTTCCTTACATTGGTGATCAGTGAGAAGAATGCTCCTTACATTGGTGATCAGTGGGAAGAATGCTCCTTACATTGGTGATCAGTGGGAAGAATGCTCCTTATATTGGTGATCAGTGGGAAGAATGTTCCTTACATTGGTGATCAGTGAGAAGAATGTCCCTTACATTGGTGATCAGTGAGAAGAATGCTCCTTACATTGGTGATCAGTGAGAAAAATGTGCCTCACATTGGTGGTCAGTGGGAAGAATGCTCCTTATATTCTTCCCACATTCTACATTGGCGGTCACTTCAGAGCTCCCATACATTGGGGGTCAGTGGAATTAATCTTTCCCTTAAGGACAGTGAATATGATCACTGGTATCAGTGGCTGATTACCTGAGAAACAGGAGAAAAATCTCCACTGCTCCCATCCCAGTGGTTTGGCTGTGTGGTGTTGGTACCAAAACTATGTGGGCGTCACTTGGCAAGAGATTAATCCATCACTGGAACAGGTCATTATATTTTGCATTGGATGAGGTACCCAACATTACTGGAGATATACAACTATAAGATCCTGTGATCTCAGTTTGACCAGATGCTTTTAAAAGGGACAGAGGAAAGATCTGGGGTTTAATATACCCCAGATGTCTCAGTAAAGAATACCTATCACTGTCCATGTTGTCATAAAGGATGTTGTGATAGCAATAAAGTTGAAAAAATAAATTAAACAGACAGTGTTAAAAAAAAAAAAGAAATAAAAAAGTAAAGCTCCACGCTATCCCCATACTCGTATGCAAAGGTGAACACAATCGTAAGTGTAAACGGTGATCGCGCCACACATGTAAAGTACTGTCGCTAACATTATAGCAAGAGCAATAATTCTAGCCCCAAGCCTCCTATAAAACTCTAAATTGGTAACCTATAAAAGCATCACCTGTTGATTTTTTTAAGTACAATAGTTTGCCGCTGTTCCATAAGCGTGTGCAATTTTAAAGCACGACATGTTGGATATTTATTTACGCGGCATAACATCATGTTTTATTACCTACCAAACAATTGGTATTTATATTGCGTTTTTGTGCAGTGAAATTTATTAAAGCGTATTTATTCCAAAAAAAATTGCATTTGAAAAACCGCTGCACAAATACCGTGTGACGGAAAATATTGCAACGCCCACCATTTTATTCTCTAGGGCCTCTGCTTAAATAAATGTAATTCATTATTTTATATATATATATATATATATATATATATATATATATACACACACACACACACACATACACCACACACATAGTATATATATATATATATATATATATATATATATATATATATATATATATATATATATATATATATATATATATATATATATATACACATACACACACACCACACACATAGTATATATATATATATATATATATATATATATATATATATATATATATATATATATATATATATATATATATATATATATATATATATATATATAAAACACATTTTTAAATTAATTTATATATTTATTATGTTTGGGTGTTCTAAGTAATTTTTTACTTACTTTACGTAATGTACATTTCTACATGTAGAAATGTCGGAATTGGCCTGGTGTTGAATCAGTTAATGCACAAGCTCTGTCTTTTTGCAGATGATGCACCACTATCTGTCTTATCCTTTGAAAAAAGTCCAAGGATGAACTTGTTTTTTTTCATATGGCTGTATACTCATGTGAACATTCAATACACCGGCAGGAGAGGTTCCCGTGTCTGATGTTCGCTCTTTGTTGTTGCTCCTTTGTTATTACCCTACATTGGATAACGTGTGTAAATGTTATTGCTCACTGTCTGCAAAATATTCTGCCGATTGCCATCACTAATAACTGCCTGCAAAGCCATATATGAGCACTTGACCCAACCAAATGTTCTCTGCAGGAAACAATTTCTCATCTTTATTTGCGCTCAGACCCGCGGGACTTTTTGTGCTTTTATCCCGTTTGCTTTGATTTTCTATGTCCACTAATATTAGAGGAATAAATCTTGTTTAGATGCTGCAAATAGGATCAGTAGGTAACCTCTGGGTTTTGTCTTACCTTCGGATTGTACTGAATTCTCTATAAAGTGCTTCAGTGATAATCACAAAATTCTGTTTATTTTATATATTATATATACTTATATTTATACAGTGCATCCGAACAGTATTCGCAGCGCTTCACTTTTTCCACATTTTGTTATGTTACAGCCAGTGGCGGTGCGCCCATTAGGGGCGCTCGGGCGCCGCCCCCCCCCCTCTCCTGCCACCCCCTCTGTGTACTATGGATAGATTCATGCATTGCACACCTATTTTTGGGCAGTTTCTCCCGATTCTTATTTGCAGGACCTCTCAAGCTCCAGATTGGATGGGGAGTGTCGGTGCACAGCCATTTTCAGACCTCTTCAGAGATGTTCAATTGGGTTCATGTCTGGGCTCTGGCTGGGCCACTCAAAGACATTCACAGAATTGTCCCGTAGTCACTCCTTTTGTTATCTTGGATGTGTGCTTAGGGTGGTTGTCCTGTTGGAAGATGAACCTTTGCCCCAGTCTGAGGTCCAGAGTGCTCTGGAGCAGGTTTTCATCAAGGATGTCTCTGTACATTGCTGCAATTATTTTTCCCTCAATCCTGACTAGTCTCCCAGTTCCTGCTTCTAAAAAACATCCACACAGCATGATGCTGCCACCACCATGCTTCACTGTAGGGATGGTATTGGCCAGGTGATGAGCGGTGCCTGGTTTCCTCCAGACATGACGCTTGGCATTCAGGCCAAAGAGTTTAATCTTTGTTTCATCAGACCAGAGAATTTTGTTTTTTATGGTCTGAGAGTCCTTCGGGTGCCTTTTGGCAAACTCCAGGCGGGCTGTCATGTGCTTTTTTACTAAGGAGTGGCTTCCTTCTGGTCACTCTGCCATACAGGCCTGATTGGTGGAGTGCTGCAGAGATGGTTGTTGGTCTGGAAGGTTCTCCTCTCTCCACGGAGAAATGCTGGAGCTCTGTCAGAGTGACCATCGGGTTCTTGGTCACCTCAATGACTAAGGCCCTTCTCCACCGATCGCTCAGTTTGACCAGGTGGCCCTCTCTAGGAAGAGTCCTGGTGGTTCCAAACTTCTTCCATCTATGGATGATGGAGGCCACTGTGCTCATTGGGAACCTTCAATGCTGCAGAAATTTTTCTGTACCCTTCCCCAGATCTGTGCCTCCATACAATCCTGTCTTCGTGGTCTACAGACAATTCCTTGGACTTCATGGCTTGGTTTGTGCTCTGACATGCACTGTTAACTGGGGGACCTTATATAGACAGGTGTGTGCCTTTCCAAATCATGTCCAATCAACTGAATTTACCACAGGTGGACTCAATGGACCGATGGACCAATCAAGTTGTAGAAACATCTCAAGGATGATCAGTGGAAACAGGATGTACTTCAGCTCAATTTTGGAGTGTCATGGCAAAGGCTGTGAATACTTATGTGCATGGGATTTTTTTTGTTTTTTTTAATTTTTAATACATTTACAAAGATTTCAAACAAACTTCTTTCATGTTGTCATTATGGAGGTATTGTTTGTAGAATTTTGAGGAAAATAATTAATTGAATCCATTTGTGAATACTTTCTCCAGATGCACTGTATTTTTTTTTTTCTACTGGACACAGCTATATATATATATATATATATATATATATATATATATATATATATATATATATATATATATATATATATATATATATATATATAAATATAAATATAAAAGCTGAGCTGCCCCCCTGAGCTGGCCTGATAATGGCGGGTGCTGCTGGACATCTCTCCCTCTCTCTCTCTCTATTTTTTATTTAGTATAATAGCTGAGCTGCAACCGTGAGCTGGTCTGATAAGGGGGGGGGGGGGGGGGGGAGGTGACACCAAACCTAGTTTCCGCACCAAGTGACACCAAACCTAGTGACGCCACTGCCATGAGCCATCGCTACCCGCAAATTGGGGACCCGATAATGGCGCTGCATGGTGCACCAGGAACACGGGAAGCAGTGCTGTATTCCTGAGTCACTTCTTTGTCTGCCTCCTGAGGACACTCTGCACAGAACACACTCAGACTCCATCAGGAGACTAATGCTCACTAATACACTTCCACGGGGGGAATTCAGCGCCCCCTCCATGAGCCCTCATTAGGTGTTTGGCTGAGCGGAGGAAATCTCTAATAAGGAGATAATTTACCTCCAGGACTGGAGAGTCCGGCAGCATCGAGTCTCTTCATTATCCTCATTGGGATGTTGCACGTGTTTGCAGGGCTGCGGTTAGATATCACGGGGGCCCCCGTACATACTAGCCGACCAGAACCTGTGCAGTTGCAGCACAAGCCGATCAGGCAAATATTCACCGCCGGCACCCTCTGATCAGCTCCATCATCATTCAGAGAAAAGAGCTCCATGTTGTAAACAACACAGAGCTTCGCATACTGACAGGCGATCTTGCTGTCTTTTTTTTATTCCCTGCAAAGCAGGGAAAAAAACAGCAAGATCGCCTAGTAAAAAGCAGCACATAGCACACATTATTAGGCACATATTTAACCCCTTAATCACCCCTAGATATTAACCCTTTCCCAGCCAGTGGCAGTGTATATTATCCCTGATCACTGTATTAGTATCACTGGTGAAGCCAGTATGTCAGTTAGTGTACCTCTTAGCCAGCGGCAGTGTCAGATTGGCCACCATACTATCACAGTCACACTATAAGTCGCTGATCCCTTACTAGCATGAAAATAAAAACTCCAGTCCAGTGGCGGCTCGTGGTTTTTACGTGGGGGGGGGTGTGTCAAACCCCCCTGCGGCACCTCAAAGCCCCCCCCCGCTCGCTGTCTGCCAGGCGGCCACTTACCCCATCTAGACATCAAGAAACGGCGAGGTAAGGATCGGGGCATCGGCAGACATGAGGCTGCGACGGGTAGCGGTTCCTGTGTCTTCTCCTCCTCGCTTCCGCCGTGCCTCTCCTCCCCTCCTCTTAGGCGTCCAATAGGATCGCGCCTGTCCTTTCAGCCAATTGGATGACGGGTATTAGACCCGCTTCCCAATTGGCCTGGGGAGGAGGATCAGTGTTGCAACAGCAAATATTCATTCGCTGTTGTAACACATGGATGGGCGTGTAGCGCAATGCTCTGCGCCAAGAGCCCACCCTATTTTGAAGCCTATTAGAGCCTATGGCTCTAATCAGGTGCTTAAAAAAAAAAAGCACCCCCTGTCGCTGTAATTCACGCACCCGGCGTCCTGAAAGGGGCGTGAATAGGGGGTGGCGGCGGAAATGGATAGACCATCGCATAGCTAGAAGGTGGAGGGGGTGGCGGCCGTGGATAGAGGGGGCTGAGCTCGGGCCCCTAATGGACGGGCCGCCATTGCTCCGGTCAGTGCGGGGACAAGGCCATCTGGAGCTCAGGGCGAACATGCCAAATTGTGCCCCCCCCTCCAAAATGTAGGAGCATTATGTGCCCCCCCAACAAAATACACTGAACACTAATCTGCATGCTTACCCCCCCAAGCATAAATTCTCCCTCCTCCAAGTACAAATCAGCTCCCCTGCTGAAATCCCCCCTCCCAGCAAAAATCTTTGCCCCCCCCCCAGCTCAAATGCCCTCCCCTCTCCCCAAAAAAAAAAAAAAAAAAAAAAAAAAAAAAAAAAATCACCCACCCTTCCTTCTTTACCCCTAAAAATTTCCCTCCTAGTACACATCTTCTCCCCCCTACTTTAAAATACCCCCCTCCCAGCACCAATCCCCCCTCCTAACATAAATCCCCCCATCCTTCCCCAACACAAATCCCCCTAAATCACCACCCCACCCCCACCCATAATTTCCCCACCTAGAAGAATACTTACCCCCCCCTGCCGCCCTCCTCAAATCTCCCATTCCGAAACAAATCCCCCTCCCCCAATCTCTTTCTGGTGCCCACCCACCCCCAGTATATATACACCAAAAGCTATACCTTTCATGTAAACCAATCAATATACACTTATTGGAGTTTTTTTTTCTTACCAAAGACATGTAGCAGAATACATATTGGCCTAAATTTATGAAGAAATTTGATTTTTTTACATTTTTTTAAAAATTTTTAATCTTTTTTTTTTGCGCTTTTTATAGCGCAAAAGATAAATACCACAGTTGGGGTCAAATACCACCAAAAGAAAGCTCTATTTAAAAAAAAAAAAAATTATATAAAATTTCATATACTGGTACAGTGTTGCATGGCAGCGCAATTTCCAGCTAAAGTAGCGCAGTGCCGAATAGCATATAATACCCCGGTTATGAAGGGGGGTAAATCTTCCAGAGGTCAAGTGGTTAAAGTGGAGCTCCAAGATTCATTTTCCATCAGTAGGTCCCCCCTGATTTATACACACACTGTGGATTCCCACAGGCTGGCCCGATCAGCATGACGTTGTCATGTCCAGTATGCAGAGGTCCTGTGATGTCACTTCTGGCATCACTTTGTGCCTATTGAGATATTCTCATTGCATGCCTTATGTTAGACTGTGATGTCATCACTGGGTCTCCATACTTCTATATGCAGGTGAGAAGGGCAAAGGCAAGAAGTGGGAGGAGTTATGCAAACATCAAAATGCCTTGATGGGCGGATGTCCCTTTGGAGGAGTGGCTGTTCCTAGTCATGCGTGATTCACTTGTGTGAATGTGTGACATCTGGTGAGACATCTGGTGACATCTGGTGAGACCCTCATCTGTACGCTGGCCTGCCACCTGAGGGACGGCAGTTATCTTACATGAGATGCCGACCCAGCTCCCCAGAGTCACGCTAACACCCCCCCCCCTGACTGCGCTGACTCCTCACTAATGCAAAGGAAAGGTCCGAGTGTGACACATTCCTCTAACTGGGAACATTGGCAAATCTGCTACTGGGGATCTGACTACTGGAGTACCCCGGGAATGGAATGTGCCAGCTGCCATTCGCTCCAGAAAAAACGCTGACATCATCCTGCGATGTCCTTCATCAGGAGAAGTAGAGGGAAACCCAAACAGAGTGACTTGTAGTGTGCGAGTCAAGGAAAGATTTGTTTTCACTTTTTTCCCCCCATCTTTTGTTGGATCTCTGTGCTGCTGATCTCATGCATCCTCTTTACGGCCAGTTCCTGTCTACATGCATGGCATTGGATGGCTGTTTTTTTTTTGATGGTGAAAACAGTGGACCATGTATACACTATATTACCAAAAGTATTGGGACGCCTGCCTCTATACGCACATAACCACTTAAAGGACCGGAAGGCTTTGCCCCCGTAGCCTCCCTGGCGGTTTTCCCGAGTGTGGCTCGGGGTTAAAATTCAGGACCATTAGCGGTAACCCCGAGCCACACTCGGGATTACATTGCAGGATCCTGGTGTGGCTTTACTTACCTTGTCCCCGGGATCCTGTGATGTCCCCCGCACTGTCTGCGGGCTCCGTCCTCCTCCGAAGCCTCTCCGTGCCAGGCTCCGTTCCCTGCGAGCGGCGCGACGCATGGGGGCGGAGCCTGGCGGCAAATTCAAAAAAAGTGTAAAATCATAACACATACAGTACTGTAATCTTACAGATTACAGTACTGTATGAAATGATTTCACATCCCTTCTGTCCCCAGTGCTTTGGCCCATGCCCTGTATGCAGTTTTACATGATATACACTTTTCTTTCTGCCTGGAAACTGGAGATTGTCCATAGCAACCAAAAAGTGTCCCTTTACGTCAAAAGTGGCTTTAGACCAGCTAGAAAACAGTGATCGTAAATTAGAACACTTGCAGAATTGAGCGATAGTGAATCGTGGGGAAATCAATTTTATTATTAATTTTTTTTTTTTTTTAATTATTTATTTTTATTTATTATATTATAATTTATGTTTTTGTGTTTCAAGCTTTATCATACCTGGGATATCTACTAGACTCTTGTTTGGACAGATTTAAGTGTGTTATTGTTAAGAATTACAGACCTACAATATAAAACACCAAATTTCCATGCAAAATAATTGTACCGCTTTCAGCACCTAAAATCCGAAATAATCATACCGCCAGGGAGGTTAAGTACCAGGCCATATTTTGCTGTGTCACTTTAACTGACAATCGCACGGTCGTGCGATTCTGTACCCAAACAAAATTTTTTTTCATTTTTATTACATTTACATTTTACATATTTTTGTATTAATTTTTGTCTGTATCAAAACATCACATTTAGCATGGTACAACCACAATAACATCCTTATACTTATGTGGTTAATACATTCTTTTAAATCTTTATTTTATTTTACAAAATATACAAAACAACAACCCCTACAATTGGGTGGGGCTCTACAAATCTAAAACAAGGTATATCTATTACTCCTATTAAGTTTAAGTTGAATAATAGTACCCCCCCCCCCATTGTTCCCTCCCCACTCCCCCCTCGCATCCCCCCCCCCTCCCTTCCCTCGCAGACATTTCACTTCCTCTATGGACATGTCAATTCACGGACTCTCAAATTCGGACAACAGAAGGAAAATTACAATGTCATGGCTTCAACATATCGCTTAGATTTTCTGAAAGCCACCCAACTGCCCCATTTGCCCCTTTCATCCTCTTGGTCCCTATCTGCTTGAACTTCTACCTCTACTTTCTCCATTAAGAAGATTTCATTCACTCTGGTGATCCAATCCCTGAGCTTCGGGGCCTCCACTTCCTGCCATTTCTTTGGGATTACATTCTTTGCTGAATTTAACAGTACTGGGATTAAAGAGGATTTATACCTGTGGTTAATACATTCTATATACTAAAAAACAAACAACCCAATCCCCCCACCCTACCCGTCCAGGCCCCCACCCCCCCAATCCAATACCCCCCTCTACCAATCTCACTCCAAGTCACCACTCTCTTTTCCACTATCCCTCCTCTTTGTTCCTCCTTTCCCTATGTGTGTTAAAGCGGAGTTCCACCCAAAACCCGCTCATCTGATTCCCCCCCCCCCTCCGGTGCCACAATTGGCACCTTTCAGGGGGGAGGGGGGGTGCAGATACCTGTATTAGACAGGTATCTGCACCCACTTCCAGGAATAGACTCCCGCGGGAGTCAAGCCCTCTCCTGCACCCCCCCCCCCTCTGCTGTCTCCTGGGAAACACACAAGTCCCAGGGGATAGCGGGGACCAGTTAGGACGCGCAGCGCAACTCGCGCATGCGCAGTAGGGAACCGGTAAGTGAAGCCGCAATGCTTCGCTTCCTTATTCCCTCACTGAGAATGGCGGTGGCAGCAGCCGAGAGCTGAGCTATCGCTCGGCTTCGGCTGCCGACATCCCTGGACTCCTGGACAGGTAAGTGTCCATTTATTAAAAGTCAGCAGCTGCAGTATTTGTAGCTGCTGGCTTTTAATATTTTTTTTTTCAGGTGGACTCCCTCTTTAAGTTTAATTTGTTCCTTTACTACTATTTTCCTTATGCTCCCATGACTTCGGCGAATCTTATTGTTTGCTTGTAATGAACCCATTCCTCGAAGACTTCCAAACTCTCTCCATCACTGAACCTTAGATACTCTAAGTTTTGGATCTCATTGATTTTATTACACCAGTTCTTCATTGTGGGTCTGTTTGGTTCCTTCCAGTGTCTGGGTCTGAGGCTTTTAGCCGCATTTAAAAAGGTGGTGGTAGAAGGTATAAATCATTTAAATACCTACAAAAGTAACTAAGGAAATGATATATATCTTTAAATTAGGTTTACGTGAACCCAATGTTTAATATTTGAAATTTCATGATATTTACCAATATAAACCCTACTGTAAAACAATGAGCTTACTTTATAGATCCTTGTAAACTTACTTTATGTATATTTATGTATCTTTATAACATTGTATACTCAATAAACTTCTTTTGACAAGGAAAAAGGTGGTGGTAGCAATGTTCTCATATATTGTTTAGTTGGCATTCTTGTCCCATGGAATAGGCACCCCCACTGATCATCTGGGACCACTATATTAGTTATTTCTCTAATTATTTGCCTAATCTCATCCCAGTATTTTTTTAATTTCCGGGCAATGCCACCATAGGTGGGACATAGTCCCTATTTCTTTGCACCCTCGCCAACAATATTGCGACGTTTCATTTTGGTATTTATGTACTTTGTCAGGGTGATATACCATCGGGCCAAACATTTATAGTTTAACTCTATCATATTATTATTCACGGACGTAACATGGACCCACCACAATATGTACCCAAACTAAATTGATGTCCTTTTTTTTTTCTACAAATAGAGCTTTCTATTGGTGGTATTTGATCACCTCTGCTTTTTCTATTTGTTGCGCTATAAATAAAAAAAACAAAAACAAAAACAAAAAAAGCAACAATTAAAAAAAAAAAAAAATTATATACAGTGGGGAAGGAGAGTATTCAGACCCCCTTACATTTTTCACTCTTTGTTATATTGCAGCCATTTGCTAAAATCATTTAAGTTCATTTTTTTCCTCATTAATGTACACAGCACCCCATATTGACAGAAAAACACAGAATTGTTGACATTTTTGCAGATTTATTAAGAAAGAAAAACTGAAATATCACATGGTCCTAAGTATTCAGACCCTTTGCTCAGTATTTAGTAGAAGCCCCTTTTGATCTAATACAGCCATGAGTCTTTTTGGGAAAAAAAAGTTTTTCACACCTGGATTTGGGGATCCTCTGCCATTCCTCCTTGCAGATCCTCTCCAGTTCTGTCAGGTTGGATGGTAAACGTTGGTGGACGGCCATTTTTAGGTCTCTCCAGAGATGCTCAATTGGGTTTAAGTCAGGGCTCTGGCTGGGCCATTCAAGAACAGTCACAGAGTTGTTGTGAAGCCACTCCTTCGTTATTTTAGCTGTGTGCTTAGGGTCATTGTCTTGTTGGAAGGTAAACCTTCGGCCCAGTCTGAGGTCCTGAGCACTCTGGAGAAGGTTTTCCTCCAGGATATCCCTGTACTTGGCCGCATTCATCTTTCCCTCGATTGCAACCAGTCGTCCTGTCCCTGCAGCTGAAAAACACCCCCACAGCATGATGCTGCCACCACCATGCTTCACTGTTGTATTGGACAGGTGATGAGCAGTGCCTGGTTTTCTCCACACGTACCGCTTAGAATTAGGGCCAAAAAGTTCTATCTTGGTCTCATCAGACCAAAGAATCTTATTTCTCACCATCTTGGAGTCCTTCAGGTATTTTTTAGCAAACTCCATGTGGGCTTTCATGTGTGAGGAGATGCTTCGTTGGGCCACTCTGCCATAAAGCCCCGACTGGTGGAGGGCTGCAGTGATGGATGACTTTCTACAACTTTCTCCCATCTCCCGACTGCATCTCTGGAGCACAGCCGCAGTGATCTTTGGGTTCTTCTTTACCCCTCTCACCAAGGCTCTTCTCCCCCGATAGCTCAGTTTGGCCGGACGGCCAGCTCTAGGAAGGGTTCTGGTCGTCCCAAACGTCTTCCATTTAAGGATTATGGAGGCCACTGTGCTCTTAGGAACCTTAAGTGCAGCAGAATATTTTTTGTAACCTTGGCCAGATCTGTGTCTTGCCACAATTCTGTCTCTGAGCTCTTCAGGCAGTTCCTTTGACCTCATGATTCTCATTTGCTCTGACATGCACTGTGAGCTGTAAGGTCTTATATAGACAGGTGTGTGGCTTTCCTAATCAAGTCCAATCAGTATAATAAAACACAGCTGGACTCAAATGAAGGTGCAGAACCATCTCAAGGATGATCAGAAGAAATGGACATCACCTGAGTTAAATATATGAGTGTCACAGCAAAGGGTCTGAATACTTAGGACCATGTGATATTTCAGTTTTTCTTTTTTAATAAATCTGCAAAAATGTCAACAATTCTGTGTTTTTCTGTCAATATGGGGTGCTGTGTGTACATTAATGAGGAAAAAAATGAACTTAAATGATTTTAGCAAATGGCAGCAATATAACAAAGAATGAAAAATGTAAGGGGGTCTGAATACTTTCCGTCACCACTGTGTATAATTATATATATATTGTGAGGGGTTAGCTCGGCAGCGGGTGTGTGTGACCCCCTGGATGGGTTCACCACACAAAAACAGGCACAGCAGACAGCTTGGTAGGTGAAACAAAAAACAAAGGTGCGGTTTATTCAGACTAGATGCATTGAAAAAATAACAGAAAAACAAAAAGAAACATGAAAAGAAATCCTGGTCAGCTTGACCGCTTACTACACACGTAGATTCCCTAACTAACAACTGGGTGCAGCCTTGTGCTGCCCCAGACCCTATCTCTCTTTGAGAAGTTTTGCCACACAGGCGTTAACTCACCGCAAAGCTCAGATACCACACTCCCCAGTCTACACAATCACAGAACTGGTTCCAGGATGGAGCATCTCCCTAAGCCTGCTGGGGTGTTTTCTATAGGTCTTAATGAGCCCACTTACTTCAGCTGGGCTCATTAACTCTTCCCCTGCAGGACTCCCAGCACTCCCCCTAGTGGTATAAGTCAGCATAAAGCCTGAATCTAGGGCATACATATTTTCCATCCTGGATGCAACCAGGTGTTTTTACCTGCCTGCTGTCACATACCCCCCCCTCTTGTTTCAACCTTGGGGTTGGAACACACGCAGTCAGGCACGCATGTACTCGAGACAAAGCATCCACATTCCCCATTTTAACGCCAGGGCGATGCTTTACTGTAAAGTTGAATTCCTGTAGGGCCAGGAACCACCTATTTATCCTTCTATTGGTCTCCTTGTTTTGAGCCATCCACTTTAAAGGAGCGTGATCAGTTACCAGGTCAAAGTGCCTACCTAATAGATAGTACCGAAGGGAATCTAGAGCCCACTTCACAGCTAAACACTCCTTCTCAATTGTGGCGTAATTTACCTCATGGGACTTCAATTTCCTGCTGAGGTAAATGACTGGGTGCTCTTCCCCGTTCCAGACCTGGGACAACACTGCTCCCAACCCAACGTCTGATGCATCAGTTTGTACAACAAAGTCCTTAGAGAAGTCTGGGGAGTACAACACTGGCTGGCTACATAAGGCGGTTTTTAATGACTGGAATGCTGCTTCAGCCTCTGGGGACCATTTGACCATGACAGACTCTTTCCCTTTTGTCAGGTTGGTGAGGGGCACAGCCTGAGAAGCAAAATGGGGGATGAATCGCCGATAATAGCCAGCGATTCCCAGAAAGGCTCGTACCTGTTTCTTGCTGTTGGGACGTGGCCAACTCTGTATGGCCTCAACTTTATTGACTTGAGGCTTTATCACTCCCCTCCCAATAGTGTACCCCAGATATTTGGCCTCCTCCTGTCCAATGGTGCACTTCTTTGGATTGGCTGTAAACCCAGCTTCCCGTATGGAGTCTAAGACTGCTTGCACTTTTGGCAGATGTGAGACCCAATCTGTGCTATGGATAATCACATCATCCAGGTAAGCTGCAGCATACTTCTGATGGGGCCTCAGAATTTTGTCCATTTTCCGCTGGAATGTTGCAGGTGCATTCTGTAACCCAAACGGCATTCTCTTGTATTGGAACGCCCCATCTGGGGTTACAAACGCCGTTTTCTCCTTGGCCGACTCGGCCAGGGGAATTTGCCAATACCCTTTGGTGAGATCGAGAGTTGTCATGTATCGGGCTGTTCCCAGCCGGTCGATCAACTCATCTATACGCGGCATGGGGTAGGTGTCAAATTTTGTAACTTTATTCAATTGTCGAAAATCGTTACAAAACCGCCAGCTCCCATCTGGTTTGGGCACTAGTACGATAGGACTGGACCAGTCACTCTGGGACTCCTCTATCACACCCAATTCCAGCATCCTTTGAACCTCCCCACGTATTGCCTCCCGTCGGGCTTCTGGTATTCTATAAGGTTTTAGTTTTACCCTTTCTCCTGGCGGGGTAATAATATCATGCTCTACGCCAGAGGTTTCTCCCGGTAGCTCAGAGAAAATCTCTTTGTTGCGAAGTACAAACTCTTTAACCTCCTGTTTTTGGGGTTTCGATAAGGAGACTGCGATTCCAACCTCAGGAACAAAGCAATCAGACTGGACCGGTGACAAAGTCTCTGCGACTAGGGATTCCCTATCCCTCCAGGCTTTCAGCAGATTGACGTGATATACCTGTTCCGGCTTTCGCCTTCCTGGCTGTCTAACCCTATAGTTCACCTCACTCACTTTTTCGAGAACTTCGTATGGACCTTGCCATTTGGCCATGAATTTGCTTTCAACCGTAGGGACTAGCACCAATACCTTATCCCCTGGGGAAAAAGTACGGGTCTTGGCCCCACGGTTGTACACTCTCTGCTGTGCTAACTGCGATTGGGCCAAATGTTCCTTTACGATTGGCATTACCTGTGCAATTCTATCTTGCATCAGGGCGACATGCTCAATCACACTCCTGTGGGGAGAACTCTCATTTTCCCAAGTTTCCTTGGCGATATCCAGCAGTCCTCTTGGGTGTCTCCCATAGAGTAACTCGAAGGGTGAGAAACCCGTAGAGGATTGGGGTACCTCCCTAATGGCAAACATCAAATAGGGTATTAGACAGTCCCAATTCTTTCCATCTCTATCCACCACCTTCTTTAACATTTGTTTTAGGGTTTTGTTGAATCTTTCAACCAACCCATCTGTTTGGGGGTGATACACAGACGTACGTAATTGTGTCACTTTGAACAACTTGCATAGTTCTTTCATAACTCGGGACATAAAAGGTGTACCTTGGTCCGTAAGCAGTTCCTTACAAATACCCACACGGCTAAAAACAAGTGATAGTTCTTTGGCTATGGTTTTGGCCGAGGTATTTCGAAGAGGAATCGCTTCCGGATAACGGGTGGCATAGTCCATTATAACCAAAATGTACTGATGCCCCCTAGCGGACTTCATTATCGGACCTACCAAATCCATTGCGATCCTCTCAAAGGGGATCTCAATGATAGGAAGAGGTACCAGCGGGTTACGGAAATGTGGCATAGGTGCCGATTTCTGACACACAGGGCAGGAGGAACAATAATTTTCTGTTTCCTTCATGACCCCAGGCCAATAGAATCTCTGCAATACTCTCTCTCTGGTTTTCTCTGTCCCCAGATGACCTCCAAGAATGTGCCCATGGGCCAATTCCAACACCAACTTCCTGTAAGGTTTGGGCACCACAAGTTGCTCAACGGTTTCTTCTGCCCTTTGAGCCACTCGATACAGTAGGTCCCTTTCCACAGTGAAGTACGGGTAAGTGCAAGTTTTTTCTGGGTTCACTAACTCGCCATCTATTTTCACCACATTCTCCCGTGCCTTTATTAGGGTGGGGTCTTTTAACTGTTCTGTGGCAAAATTTTCCCTGTGAACCTCAAGATCTGAAAATTCCACAGACGGCATGTTTTCATCTGAGGATGTTGGCTCCTCCCCATTTTCTCGAGTTTCCCCTGCCAATACCGACAAGGGAAATTCTGGAGAGTCCTCACCACTCTCAGAGGAATTCTGGTCATCATCTTTCTGGTCTATAGGGGCACCAGTGGGGGGCTCAGGACAATCCCAGAGTTCCCAGAACATTGGAAAATCCCTTCCCACAATGGCATCATGTGGTAAGTGAGACACTAACCCCACCTGATGAGAGAGGTTACCTTTGTGGGTCTCAAAAAACACTGAAGTTACAGGATACTCTCGGGTGTCCCCATGCACACAAATAACAGCCACCTTGTTATTCCCAGAGACCACTGTAGTAACTAATTCAGCCTTTATCAATGTCACCAGGCTACCTGAATCCAGCAACACATCCACATTTCTACCATTAATACACATTTTACATAAATGTTTCTCAGGTCCCCGAATGGCAGTACAAGCGACTGTCGCAAACATCGACTGACGTCTGTCCCTTATAAAGTCACATTGCATAGGTTCATCCACAACTGGGCAATTAGCTGAAATATGTCCCTCTTGCCGGCAGCGGTAGCAAATAATCTTTTTCGCTGCCTCTTGCGGCCTGGGCTTCCCGGGCTGCTCCCGCCAGACATTAGGTTGAACCCCCACCTTCTCACTCTCTCCACCCTCACCCCTTGGAGTCATCTTACCCGCCACTGGGGATGGTCTGGTCTTAGGGTGGAAAGTCCGTGAGTCCCTGGAAGAGGTGGTCAGGTTCTCTGTAGCCAAGTACCTCTCAACCAGATCCACAAGCTTATCTGCAGTTTCTGGGTCTCCATGGCTTACCCACTTTTGGATGGAAGTAGGAAGAGCTCTCAGAAAACGATCCATAACAACACGTTCCACAATGTTTGGTGCGGTCAAAGTCTCTGGCTGCAGCCACCTCCTGCTCAGGTGAATGAGATCATACATTTGAGACCTGGGGGGTTTTCCAAGCCGGAAAGTCCAGTTATGTACACGCTGAGCCCGGACGGCCAGGGTGACACCCAGCCGTGCCAATATTTCTGTTTTTAGCACCACATAGTCTTTTGCTTGGTCCGGCTCTAGGTCATAATAGGCTTTCTGCGATTCCCCTGTTAACAGAGGGGCCACAAGTCCAGCCCACTGCTCCTTAGGCCACTTTTCCCTTTCAGCAGTCCTTTCAAATGTGGTCAAAAACACCTCCGGATCATCCTCTCCAGTCATTTTTGTCAGTAAACGGCTCACACCAAAGGATGCAGTATTAGTGGAACCACTTGCCTCACTGGTCTGCGGCCGTTGCTGCATTAATGTCTCGATTTGTTGTTGGAGTCTCTGCTCTTGCTTTTGTAACAGCTCTATGAAGCGGGCCTCAGATTGCTGCTGGGCTTGTTGCTGAGCGTCCAGACTCTGCAGTTGAGCTTTCTGCTGAGCTTCCAGACTCTGCTGCAAAGTTGCATTTGTCCGCTGCTGATTTGCATTTGCTAGAGCCAGCTGTCTCAGTATCTCCTCCATGCTGGCCTTAAAAAAAAAAAAACTGCCCGCATTCTCCACCAACTGTGAGGGGTTAGCTCGGCAGCGGGTGTGTGTGACCCCCTGGATGGGTTCACCACACAAAAACAGGCACAGCAGACAGCTTGGTAGGTGAAACAAAAAACAAAGGTGCGGTTTATTCAGACTAGATGCATTGAAAAAATAACAGAAAAACAAAAAGAAACATGAAAAGAAATCCTGGTCAGCTTGACCGCTTACTACACACGTAGATTCCCTAACTAACAACTGGGTGCAGCCTTGTGCTGCCCCAGACCCTATCTCTCTTTGAGAAGTTTTGCCACACAGGCGTTAACTCACCGCAAAGCTCAGATACCACACTCCCCAGTCTACACAATCACAGAACTGGTTCCAGGATGGAGCATCTCCCTAAGCCTGCTGGGGTGTTTTCTATAGGTCTTAATGAGCCCACTTACTTCAGCTGGGCTCATTAACTCTTCCCCTGCAGGACTCCCAGCACTCCCCCTAGTGGTATAAGTCAGCATAAAGCCTGAATCTAGGGCATACATATTTTCCATCCTGGATGCAACCAGGTGTTTTTACCTGCCTGCTGTCACAATATATATATATATATATATATATATATATATATATATTTTTTTTTTTTTTTTTTCCTACTTTTTTTTTTTACCAAAAATAACGCAATAAGCATATATTTATTGTTTTGCACAAAAGTTACCGCCTCTAAAAAGTATGTAATAGATTTGTGGCTTTTTTTTTTTTTTATTAATAGTAATGGGGGTGATCTGCGATTTTTAGCGGGACTGTGATATTGTGGCGGACAAATCGGACACTTTTGACACTTTTTTGGGACCACTGACATTTATACAGCGATCAGAGCTAAAAATAGCTGTATAAATGACACCGGCAGGGAAGGGGTTAACACTAGGGGGGCGATCAAAGGGTTAAGTGTGTTCCCTAGCAGGGGCAGACTGACAACTCATGGGGCCCCCGGTCAATAGAAGATTATGGGGCCCCGCAAGCTTACAGGTGGCCGCCATGCCAGGAATAAGTAACAAACAAAACATATATGCCCCGTACACACGGTCGGACATTCCAACAACAAAATCCATGGATTTTTTCGGACGGATGTTGGCTCAAACTTGTCTTGCATACACACGGTCACACAAAGTTGTCGGAAAATCAGATCGTTCTGAACGCGGTGACGTAAAACACGTACGTCGGGACTATAAACGGGGCAGTAGCCAATAGCTTTAATCTCTTTATTTATTCTGAGCATGCGTGGCACTTTGTCCGTCGGATTTGTGTACACGCGATCGGAATTTCCGACAACGGATTTTGTTGTCGGAAAATTTTATAGCAAGCTCTCAAACTTTGTGTGTCGGAAATTCCGATGGAAAATGTGTGATGGAGCCTACACACGGTCGGAATTTCTGACAACAAGGTCCTATCACACATTTTCCGTCGGAAAATCCGACCGTGTGTACGGGGCATTAGTGTACAGCAGTCAGGATGAGTGCCACACTCACATCAGAGTCCTCCCTTACATCAAAGTCCCAACATTCTCCCTTTACATCACAGTCCGCAGAGTTCTACCTTATGGCAGAGCCCCCCCCCCCCCCCCCCCAGTGTGTCATATATAATTTTTTTTTTTCAAAATTGTCCCTTTTGTTTTGTTTATAGCGCAAAAAATAAAAACAAACCACAGAGATGATCAAATACCACCAAAAGAAAGCTCTATTTGTGGGGGGGGGGGGGACGCAAATTTTGTTTGGGTACAGTGTAGCATGGCCGCGCAATTGTCAGTTAAAGCAATGCAGTGCCGTATCGCAAAAAAAATAAATAAAAAAAAATGGCCTGGTCAGGAAGGGGGTAAATTCTTCTGGGGCTGAAGTCCCAAAATGTTCCATGTTGAACAAAATGTAACCTGCAACAAAGAATCGGGCTCATCTCTTGTGAGGCGACAGCGGTGGGGTGAGGGGGAGCAGTTGGCCCTCCATTTCCCCCCCATATGCCCCCTTTTTCCCCCTGGCACAGCGGCGAGATCACCCATTGTATCGCCGTTGACCTCTGACCTTCGCGGCGGAATTTATTTTAAATGAGATGCTTAGAAATGTCAGCAGATTGCAGAAATACACAGAGGAATGACCTTTGGATACTCCTGGAAAATTTCTGTCTTAGTCTCTAATGAGGCAGAGCTGCGCACAGCACGCTCTCCATGTGATGAAACATAAATGATCATTAAACTCGTTAAGCTCTGTGACCCCGGGACCTGGGGGGGGGGGGGGGGTGACACTGTACGTAACAGAACCTCATTGTCCTCCATCTGCACCTTATTAAGACTTAAGATACAGTACAGTCTCCAATCGCTAAAATGTAACAATTCTGATTGCCCATAATGACAGTGACAGCCAATCACAGCTGAGAGTAATGGTCACATGGGTGAATATCAGGGGTGTAAGTACAGATCATAGGGGCTCCATACAAATATATTGAGGGGGGGTCCATCCCTGGTAGATATGCGCGGTTCGTTCCGAATTAAAATTCGGATGAGTTTTCGTTATTCGGATGTATCCGAATTACCGAATTAGAATAGTACCGAGTTTAAACGAATCCGAATAGTTTTCCAATTTCCAAAGAGAATAAAATAGAAAATAAAAGGCATAATCTCTCTCTCTCTCTCTCTCTCTCTCTCTCTCTCTCTCTCTCTCTCATATATATTTATTTATTTAACGTATATACTCGAGTATAAGTAGAATTTTTCAGCCCTTTTTTTGGGCTGAAAGTGTCCCCTTCGACTAATACTCGAGTCACCACCGTCTGTCTGCATGATCAGCGTGTGATGCAGGCAGACGGCGGCCGGGGTGTGATGATAATGTTCGGAGGCTATTCCAGCTTTCAAAAGCCACGCCTCCTGCTCGTCTGTGATAGGCTGAACAGCTGTCAGCGTACATTCTCTCATCCTCGTCCGTGGTAGGAGAATGAGATAATGTCCGTGATAGGCAGTCAGCCTATCACAGACGAGGAGGAGGCGCGGCTTTTGAACTGTGGAATGGCCGCTGAACATTATCATCACACGCCGGCCGCCGTCTGAGGCTGGAGATCGCCACAGGGAGGCTGCACAGGACACAGGGAGGCTGCACATGCACACAGGACACACATGTACAGGACACACATGTACAGGACACATGCACAGGGTACAGGACACATGCACAGGGTACAGGACACATGCACAGGGTACAGGTAGGCTACACAGGACACAGGGAGGCATGCAGCTGCAGATGGGCATTGTTGACCCTCTGCATTTCTCACCCTCTTCTTATACTCGGGTCAATAAGTTTTTCCCAGTTTTTTGTGGTAAATTAGGGCCTCGACTTATATTCGGAACGACCTATACTCGAGTATATACGGTATATATTATAGAGATTTAACTAAACAAATTAATATAAATAACAGATCGAAACAAAAAACACATTTTTTCATAATGCACATGTCTTTCCCGGTGACCACCCTACTACGGTCATCGATCTTAAAAAACGTCTGTATCAGGGACAGGTCGCAGGACTCTGCAAAACATAAACGAGCAGAGCTGAGGACAGAAGTTGTCAGGGAAGGAGGAGCAACAGCAAAAGGAATTAAAAGCGGTGTTAAATCATTAGATGTGGTGGTTGCATTAGTTTCTTTTTTATGCTCCCCCCCCCCCTCTATTTTCATCTGGTGATCAGTAACACACCTTTTGTAATAGAGTCCCCCCCCCCCACTCTGGATGAAGGAGGACAGGAGGCACAGCAGAATTGTCAGTCTTGGGCTAGGGGAGTGTTTGATGTACTAGCAGATTTAAATACACTAACAAATTGAAGCCAAACACCAGCTCACACTTTATAAGCAGTTACAGCAACTGTTTTTTTTTTTTACTTTTGGGATAAAGGTTTTACATAAATAAAACTGCTTATTGTGAGCACCCCCGTCAGTGGTAAATGGTTTGTATATCCCTGTAGCTGATACATCTGCAGGACAGGTTGTTCTTTAAAAAAAAAAAAAAAAAAAAAAACAGACTTATTGGCTGGATCACCAGGTGAAAATAAAGGAAAGAAAGTTTAAGAAAGAAAAACAAATGCAGCCATCACATCTAAGAATTGGTAAGCTGCAATATAATAAATGCTTGCTGTTGGGTTTAACCACTTGCTACAGCACAGTCATCCAGTTCTAGGAGGGCGTCTATTGACATCGTCCCAGAACCGTGGCCCCCCATGCACCTGCTGCGGTGCGCACCCAGCACACTCTGCAGTCACTCTGTGCCTTGGGCACAGCCGATCACAAATCGGGGTGAAGGACCAATCACAAATCGGGGTGAAGGACCAATCACAGCTGATCACAATGTAAACACACTTGCTGGTTATCGGCATTCCTTTCCTCATGCTCAGGAGAGGAGAGACGGTAAATCGGCAAGTGTAAAAGGGGACATGTACACTGATAACCAGAGCACTGATCATTAGGACAAGACCAATGCAGCCCCAACAGTGCCGCCTATCAGTGCTGCCCATCAGTGCCCATCAGCGCCCATCAGTGCTGCCCATCAGTGCTGCCCATCAGTGCCCATCAGTGCTGCCTATCAGTGCCCATCAGTGCTGATCAGCGCCCATCAGTGCCCATCAGCATCCAATGCTGCCCATCAGTGCTGCCCATCAGCGCTGCCCATCAGCGCTGCCCATCAGTGCTGCCTATCAGTGCCCATCAGCATCCAGTGCTGCCCATCAGTGCTGCCCATCAGTGCCCATCAATGAAGGAGAAAAGTTACTTTTTTGCAAAATTTTATAACAGAAACTAAGAAAATCCTTTTTATTCAAAATTGTCTGTATTTTTTCATTTGCTTAGTAAAAAAATTAAGAACCCGGTGGTGATTAAATACCACCAAAAGAAAGCAATATCTGTCTCAAAAAAACAAAAAAAATGATAAAAATGTCGTATGGGCACAGCATAGCATGACCACGCAATTGTCATTCAAAGTGTGAGAGCGCTGAAAGCTGAAAATTTGCCTGGGAAAGGGGGTGATAGTGTCCGGTATTGAAGGGGTTAATACCGCTTTCAACTTAAGAGAAAGAATCACAGCCCTGACTATATTGCAGGAGGATGAATCTGGTCGATCAACATGACCACTGCGTCTGCCATCCTTCCCATAATGCCCTGCTTCTGTGTGGTCTTGTGACTGTCTGGCATGAGAATAAACCTGTTGAACCAATCATTATGCATGCCAGTCAGTTATTGGCCAGAATTGAAAGGATTTCTGTTTTTTCGCTCTTTAGTCGGCTTTAGTAAAAAGGGAAAGATATGGAATGATAAATGATAGAGGGTCTCTTCTACAGTGACACCTGTGAGATTAGGCACCGACAGAAGCCACCAGTCCCCAACCCAAGGACCATGCATCAGTGCAGTGACTGAGCGAGTGGGTTACTCTTCACAGAACTAGCAAAAGAAGGCTGCTTCCATCGCAGCCTTCCCACACAGGTGTTTTGCTCCATGACAGGTTCCCTTCAAGATTGATCAGACAGCAGGTTTGGGAAATGAATTCCGCATCACCAAACTGAAGAAGGAGCTGCGCCTGTTTTATTATAAATATTCAAGGCTACGAACAGAAATAAAATGTTCCAAGTGCGGCATAAATATTCATCTAGCAGTAAGAACAAACAGCGCTGGAAATGTCACGTTCCCACAGGCAGGGCGGTGCGGAGTGCGCATGTGCCGCGATCGCCAGCAATGCCAATACCAGAGCAGAGCGCCCGTCCCACGCTGTATGCCTTTATTATTGCTGCAATAGGATTTCTATAAGAAAAAAATAACAAACATGTTATACTTACCCGCTCTGTGTGATGGTTTTGCACAGAGCAGCCCTGATCCTCTCCTTCTCGGTTCCCACTTCGGCTCTCCTAGCCCTTCCCTCCTGTTGAGGGCCCCCACAGCAAGCAGCTTGATTTGGGGGGACCCGTGCCGAGCCGCAGCTGTGTGTATCCATTCAGACAGGGAGCTGCGGTTCGGCCCCGCCCTCTCTCTCTCTCATGATTGGCTAACTGACTTTGATTGACAGCAGTGGCACTGCTGTGCACATCCGTGGATAGCGAGGGGGCTCAGGTTAGTATTAATGGGGCTGAGGCACACAAAATGTTTTTTTATCTTAAAGTGATTGTAAGGGTTTGTTTTATTAAAAAAAAAAAAAAAAAAAAACACACAAACAAAACACACACACACACGTCATACTTACCTTCACTGTGCAGCTCATTTTGCACAGAGTGGCCCCGAACCTTCTCTTCTAGGGTCCCCCGGGCGGCTCTCATGGCTCCTCCCTGCATCAGATGAGATCGCTTCTCCTAGGGGGTTACCTTGCGGGTGCGCTCATGAGTCCAGCATTCGGCGTCCATAGCGGCCGAATGTATGACTCGGCCCCGCCCCCCCGGTCAATGGATTTGATTGACAGCAGCGGGAGCCAATGGCTGCGCTGCTATCAATCTATCCAATCAAGAGCCGAGAGGGGGGGGATGCTGGGGAGCCGGTCACTGCCAGGTGTTTTTTCACCTTAATGCATGATATGCATTAAGGTGAAAAAACACGAAGGTTTACAACCCCTTTAATGTATAGAATGCATTAAGATAAATAAAAATAAATTAAAAAAAAAAATGATTTTACAATCACGTTAGGCTTTGACAAAAAAACAAAATAAAAAAAAAAAAAAACATCTGGAAGCTGATTGGTTTCTATGCAGAGCTGCTCCAGATTTTGCATTGGTCTAGTTTCAGTAAATCGATCCCTTAGTGCTCTGGATT
This sequence comes from Aquarana catesbeiana, assembly GCF_042186555.1. Classification (NCBI taxonomy): domain Eukaryota; kingdom Metazoa; phylum Chordata; class Amphibia; order Anura; family Ranidae; genus Aquarana; species Aquarana catesbeiana. The sequence goes on from NC_133336.1 coordinate 20,828,499, forward strand.
GAGACAAGTACACACTATAGAGGGATATGCTTTGCTCATATTTCATGTCTGAGGTTTACAACCACTTTGCACCACAATAAAAACTGTGCTCACTAGTACAATGTTATCATGTTGCGCTATCAAATAAAATCAGCAATGACATAAAATTATAAAATATGCATAGCAGTTCTGTATAATAAACTAAAGGTTTGCTATAATATATACCAAATAACATGACAACAATTTAGATCATATTAACAACCCAACCAACAGCAGCCAGTATGCACATGAATAACAAATACAGTAACATTAGCAGCAGTATATAAAATATACCCATTCATTATTAACAGTGGCATGCTGCAGTTTGCATAATAATGAAAAACTTAAAACAGCCGTGATATGCACATCAGTAGCAATAATAGAATATTGGCAACAAGATATAAAACATCCCAGCACGTGAAGTCTATTTGTTATTGACATTTAACTATTGCAGGAGATACAATATATCAAAACAGAAATGTTAGCGCTCCAATGTAAAAACGATACAAGTTCATACAGTCTATAGAGATCAAAATCACTGCAACTGTCCTCTTAAAGTGGTTGTAAACCCTTTCAGACCGCTTTTTGCTACAGGTAAGCCTATAATTAGGCTTACCTGTAGCTACCCTGGATATCTCCTAAAAATTTAGGCTGTGCCGTTACCGGAGGCGCATGCGCGGGAGTGACGTCATCGCGGCTCCGGCCAATCGCAGCGCCGGAGCCGCGATACCCGGAAGTAACCCCCTCGGGGGTCGCCGGCCGGTGCTGTGTACGGGCACCGCAGCGGGGGCTTTGATCTCAGGTGAGTATTACACAATGCGCTAGTATGCTATGCATACTAGCTCATTATGTCTTTGTCTTGCAGATGTTAGTTTTTTTGTTTTTTTTTTCCCCAAAAGTGGGTTTACAACCATTTTAATAAAAGCTTGTATTTATCTGGCTTGGTTCACATACAGTGGGGAAAATAACAGAATATTGAATACTTACCTTTCCGTAATTTTCCTTTCCTGGTGCCTATCCATGGCAGCATACACATGGTTGGTTGCTCCACCCTGATGAGATGCCTGATTAGTACCTGGATGGGAGACCACCTGGGAATACCAGGTGCAGTAGGCTAAAAAAAAAAAAAAAAAAAAAAAAAAAAAGAAAGAGATGGCCCTCCCTCACATCATTCTTGTAACTAGTCTTCAAAAACTGAGGATTATGAAAGGGAGGGTTTATGTTGCCATGGATAGGCACCAGGAAAGGTAAATTACGGAAAGGCAAGTATTCAATTTTCTGTTTTCTTGGTTCCTCCACGGCAGCATACACATCAGTGGCGGAATTACCAGGGTCGCAACAGTCGCACTTGCAACTAGGCCCTGGCATTCCGAGTGCAAAATCTGGTGCAGCTCTGCGTAGAAACCAATCAGCTGCCAGGGTTTTTTGTCAAAGCTTAAAGGATCACTAAAGTTAATTTTTTTAACAAACATGTTATACTTACCTGCACTGTGCGGCTCGTTTTGCACAGAGTGGCCCCGAACCTGGTCTTCTGGGGTCCCTCAGCGGCTGTCTCGGCTCCCCCCTGCAAGGACTCAACACCTTCATGCGATCTCCCTAGCATGGTGTTGCGTGCTTGCGGACACGCTCCCGTGATAGACTGCGCCAATGACTGCGCTGCTTTCAATCCATCCACTGTAACCAATAAACGGCCAGGCTGAGCGGCGAAGAGGATGTCAGGGGCGAGCGCGGGACTTTCGAGGGATCAGGTAAGTAAAACGGGGGAGCCGGTATTGTCGGATGTTTTTTCACCTTAATGCATAGAATGCATTAAGGTGAAAAAAAAAAAAAAACTTACCTTTACAAGCCCTTTACCTGAACAAGCTAAAAGTTAGAATCGGATTGGCTACCATGCACAGCTCCACCAGTTTTGAGAAAAAAAGAAAGAAAGAAAGAAAAAGAAAAAGAAAAAGAAAGAAAGAAAATTTTCCTTTAAGTTCCAGCCTTTAGTCTGTTGGGATTTGTCTCTACTAATCCCGCGTACACACGGTCGGACTTTTCGTCTACAAAAGTCCGACGGACACCGACGGACCAAATCCGGCGGACAATCCGATCGTGTGTGGGCTTCCCCGGACTTTCAGCAGACTTTTCCAGCCGCAAATCTGATGGACTTTAGATTTAAAACATGCTTCAAATCTTTACGTCGTAACTACGCCGGACCCAGAAATCCGCTCGTCTGTATGCTAGTCTGACAGACAAAAACCCACGCTAGGGCAGCTATTGGCTACTGGCTATCAATTTCCTTATTTTAGTCCGGTGTACGTCATCACGTACGAATCCGTCGGACTGTTGTGTGATCGTATGTAGGCAAGTCCGTTCGTTAGAAAGTCCGCCGCAAGTCCGCCAAAAGTCCGTCGAAAGTCTGTCGGACGGGCTGTCGGACTTTTGTAGCGGAAGAGTCCGACCGTGTGTACGCGGCACTTTGCACATCTAGACTTTGCAATATTTGCCCGCTCTTCTTTGCAGAACTGCTCAGGTTCAGTTATATTTGATGGTGATCGTTTGTGGACTGCAGTCTTCAGTTCATTCCACAGATTTTCAATGGGGTTTAGGTCTGGGCCATGCAAGGACATTCACCTTTTTCTCCTCCAACCACTGTGTGCTCATTGTTGCTGTGTGCTTTGGGTCATTGTCATGTTGGAAGGGAAACCTTCTTCTCATTGTCAATTTTCTGGCAGAGACCAGCAGATTTTCCTTAAGAATTTGACGATAATTTGCCCCATCCATTTTTTTTCTATCCTGACAAGTGCTCCAGTTCCTGCTACAGAGAAACACCCCCCTAACAGGGTATTCCCCCCCCCCCCCATGCCAGGATATTACCGCCCCCCCATACCAGGATATTACCCCCTCCATGCTTTACTGTAGGAATGGTGGTATTTGGATGGTGAGCTGTATTGGATTTCTGCCAGACATATAAGTTGGTGTTGAGGCCAAATCATTCAATTTTAGTCTCATCTGACCAGAACCCCTTTTTCCATGAGGCCTCGGAATCTTCAAGGTGCATTTTGGCAAAGCTCAGTGGTGACTGCATGTGGCCTTTCTTGTGGCTTTTTTTCTTGCACCCCTCCCATACAAGCCACATTAGTGGAGAATTTGTGATATTGTTGTCACATGCACACAATGACCACTCTTTGTCATACATTCCTGCAACTGCTTGAGAGTTGCTGTAGGCCTCCTGGTTGCCTCTCTGACCAGTTTCCTTCCTGGCTCTTTCATCCAGTTTGGAGAAATGTCCTGATTCAGGGTCTGTGTTGTACCAAATACCTTCCACTTCCTTATAATAGACTTTACTTTGCTTCTAGGCATTGATAAAGCCTTTGTATCCATCTTCAGACTTGCGCCTGTCCACAACTTTATCACAGAGATCCTGGTGACAGCGCCTTGCCACCTGTAGTTGATTGCTTCAGCTGCACTGCCAGGGACTGAAATGCTATAGGAAAGCTCTTTTCATGCCAAACAATCAAAATGACCCACAGCTGATCACAGTTGAAAGTCAAATGGTTTTGTGTGCCATTGAGAAGGTGATTAGCTACACCTGATTGAGCTTACCAGTCATTTTTAGGGGGGGGGGGGGGGGGGGTGATCCTTTTTCTGACTTAGTGTTTCCGTTTTGGAATTTTTCTTTTTTTCTGACATGTTGGTGTTATATCTTTCACTTGAAAGAAGAGCGGGCAAATATTGCAAAGTCTAGATGTGCAAAGTAACTAGAGACATACTGTATCCCAACAGACTAAAGGCTGGAATTAAAGCAAAAGGTGGTCCAACAATATACTGACCCAAAGGGGGTAATCCTTTTTCCAACTCAGTGATTGTTGTTTTTTTTTTTCTAATAGGCTGGTGTTACAGTAGGGACGGAAAGTATTCAGACCCCCTTACATTTTTCACTCTTTGTTAGTGCAGCCATTCGCTAAAATCATTTAAGTTCATTTTTTTCCTCATTAATGTACACACAGCACCCCATATTGACAGAAAAACACAGAATTGTTGACATTTTTGCAGATTTATTAAAAAAGAAAAACTGAAATATCACATGTTCCTAAGTATTCAGACCCTTTGCTCAGTATTTATTAGAAGCCCCCTTTTGATCTAATACAGCCATGAGTCTTTTTGGGAAAGATGCAACAAGTTTTTCACACCTGGATTTGGGGATCCTCTGCCATTCCTCCTTGCAGATCCTCTCCAGTTCTGTCAGGTTGGATGGTAAACGTTGGTGGACAGCCATTTTTAGGTCCCTCCAGAGATGCTCAATTGGGTTTAAGTCAGGGCTCTGGCTGGGCCATTCAAGAACAGTCACGGAGTTGTTGTGAAGCCACTCCTTCGTTATTTTAGCTGTGTGCTTAGGGTCATTGTCTTGTTGGAAGTTAAACCTTCGGCCCAGTCTGAGGTCCTGAGCACTCTGGAGAAGGTTTTCGTCCAGGATATCCCTGTACTTGGCAGCATTCATCTTTCCATCGATTGCAACCAGTCGTCCTGTCCCTGCAGCTGAAAAACACCCCCACAGCATGATGCTGCCACCACCATGCTTCACTGTTGGGACTGTATTGGACAGGTGATGAGCAGTGCCTGGTTTTCTCCACACATACTGCTTAGAATTAAGGCCAAAAAGTTCTATTTTGGTCTCCTCAGACCAAAGAATCTTATTTCTCACCATCTTGGAGTCCTTCAGGTGTTTTTTTTAGCAAACTCCATGCAGGCTTTCATGTGTCTTGCACTGAGGAGAGGCTTCCGTCGGGCCACTCTGCCATAAAGCCCCGACTGGTGGAGGGCTGCAGAGATGGTTGACTTACAACTTTCTCCCATCTCCCGACTGCATCTCTGGAGCTCAGCCACAGTGATCTTTGGGTTCTTCTTTACCTCTCTCACCAAGGCTCTTCTCCCCAATAGCTCAGTTTGGCTGGATGGCCAGCTCTAGGAAGGGTTCTGGTCGTCCCAAACGTCTTCCTTTTAAGGATTATGGAGGCCACTGTGTTCTTATGAACCTTAAGTGCAGCAGAAATTTTTTTGTAACCTTGGCCAGATCTGTGCCTTGCCACAATTCTGTCTCTGAGCTCTTCAGGCAGTTCCTTTGACCTAATGATTCTCATTTGCTCTGACATGCACTGTGAGCTGTAAGGTCTTATATAGACAGGTGTGTGGCTTTCCTAATCAAGTCCAATCAGTATAATCAAACACAGCTGGACTAAAATGAAGGTGTAGAACCATCTCAAGGATGATCAGAAGAAATGGACAGCACCTGAGTTATATATATGAGTGTCACAGCAAAGGGTCTGAATACTTAGGACCATGTGATATTTCAGTTTTTATTTTTTAATAAATCTGCAAAAATGTCAACAATTCTGTGTTTTTCTGTCAATATGGGGTGCTGTGTGTACATTAATGAGGAAAAAAATGAACTTAAATGATTTTAGCAAATGGCTGCAATATAACAAAGAGTGAAAAAATTAAGGGGGTCTGAATACTTTCCATCCCCACTGTATATCTTTTACCTGGATGTTAAAGGGTTGCACTGAGTAAATACAGCTGAATAAAACAAAAACTGTGCATTTCTGGCTGCAAAGCAACAAAATGAAATTATTTTCCTATACCCACATGTAGCTGTTTATGGGTCCTTTCACGCGGGCGGTCCGCCCAGCAGACCCCGCTTTGCCCAGAGGGGGATTGATCCGCTGATCCCTGCTGAGCAGGCAGATGACAGGTCTGTGTCTGCTCACTGTGCTAAGATGGACCTGTCAGAGTCCCGCTCTCCTCTATGTGAAACTAAAAGTGTGGTGCGAATTTATCTACTTTGGAGACCGTTGATTTTAGTTGAAGATATCTCTTCAGTCCTTCCTCCCAATTATTACCACCTTTTGGGACTTATATATTGCCATTCACCGCTCTCCTCTATGTCTGTTCTCATTCGATCCCATCCGCCAGACAGATGAAAAATAGAGTCACCAACCGTCTGGATTTCACGGACAGGATTGGATCGGAGAGCAGCGGGTTTCAGCGGACATGATCCCTTTAGGATTTTTCCTTTGGGAGTATATCACCAAAAATGACATTTTTTGTTGCAGGGATACCCAAAAATCTATTCTGCATCTTATTGCAGACTTCTGGGAAAAATCAGTGAGCCAATCACACAAGCAGAACATGACATTTCTGTGTACAGAATGCCTCTGGGGTCCGTATGTCCCCGTTATTGTGTGTGAAACTGACAGGCAGGACCCTGCCTGTCAGGTGAGAGCATTCATGCGGCGGCGCTGCCGTTTGATCGCTCGCACACCCCCCCCGGTACCAGAGCCACTCCCAGCCGCTGCGCCCCGTCACGCTTACCGGGCCTTGCTTGCCCATTAGCAGGCCAAGGAGCTCCATTGCGGGTGCCGGCGGCTGGGGGGGGGGAAGGAGAAGAGCGGATACAAGTCCGCTCTCCTCGCCTTCTTCTTGTGACCTGGAAAGCGACATCTCTGACATCACTTCTGGGTCAGGCTCTCCATGTCCCCGGCTAGCTCAGCCAGGAAATATTGTTTTGCAATGTGATCTGCATTGCAAAACACTTAGTGGTGCACAGGGGAGACATGTGGGGTCTTTTAGACCCTGCATATCTCTAAAGAGAACCTGTCACCTAAAAAACATCACATAGAGGACATTGTCCACTATGTGAAGGAAAAAAAAAATGTTTGCAAAAAATAAAGTTACACCCAAGCACAAACACCCCCCAAAATCTTTTGAGGCGCCCCCACCCACGAAGGTAAACGCATGCGCCTACGCGTGAAAACGTCAATTGTGATAGACGTTACATATCGCCATGCATGCCATTATTGAATGCAATAATTCTAGTACAAGACCTCCTCTGTAACACTAAACTGATACCTATGGGGGGGGGGGGCTTTTGAAGTGTCGCCTTGGGTACTAAAATTTGCCGCAATTCCATGGGTGCACAAAAATTTAAAGCGGTTGTATACCCTTACAAAAACCACAAAAAACCTGTAATGCCCCGTACACACGGTCGGATTTTCCGATGGAAAATGTCCGATCGGAGCGTGTTGTCGGAAATTCCGACCGTGTGTAGGCTCCATCGGACATTTTCCATCGGATTTTCCGACACACAAAGTTGGAGAGCAGGAGATAAAATTTTCCGACAACAAAATCCGTTGTCGGAAATTCCGATCGTGTGTACACAAATCCGACGGACAAAGTGCCAGGCATGCTCAGGATAAATAAAGAGATGAAAGCTATTGGCCACTGCCCCGTTTATAGTCCCGACGTACGTGTTTTACGTCACCGCGTTTAGAACGATCGGATTTTCCGACAACTTTGTGCGACCGTGTGTAGACAAAACAAGTTTGAGCCAACATCCGTCGGAAAAAATCCATGGATTTTGTTGTCGGAATGTCTGAACAAAGTCCGACCGTGTGTACGCCCTATAAGGCAAAAGGTATGATGAGCTAGTATGCATCACTTATCTCAAAACGAAGCACCCCGTACCGTCTCCCGGTCACTGTGGGGGGTGGGGGGGCAGAAGGGGCAGATGCCCTTGGTGGCACCATTTACTGGAGGAAGGGGGGCGCTGGAGAAGTGATGGTAGTGTGCTGTATACACTGGCCGCGCAAAATAGCTGATAGCTGAAAAATGTGCCGAGTGTGCTCAGCACAAGCCTAAGATCAGCCCTAACCTTCACTTCCCTGTCAGTGATCTAGTTCCTAGTCACCTAGAGGCCAGCCGGGCCCCCTCTATTCATGCTCTATCCATCGTCACCCGCCACCCCCTATTTATGCATCCGACCCCTTTCAGGATGCCGGGCGCCTGAATTACAGCGGCAGGGGTGTTTTTTTTTAAGCACCCGATGCTCACTGCAGCCTGATGTCCGCCGATGCCCCGATCCCTGCCACTCCTTGATGTCTGCCGCTGCCCAATCCCCGCCACTGCCCAATGCACAACCTAGATGGGGTAAGTGGACTGACCAGCAGACAGCGAGCGGTTGGGGGGGCTTTGAGGTGCCGGAGGGGGGTTGTTTGCCACCCCCCCAAACAAAAAAACACGAGCCGCCACTGTAAAGGAGCATAGAGTTCTGCCACCTGTCGGAGCTGCGACCTGCGCTTGCGATTGAGGAACCAAGCAGTGCATCACCCAAGTGAGCAGATTGCCATCTGCAGATGTCATGATTAACTTTGAAAGAGGGGGGGGAGCAGTGGCTGAGGGAAGTTTTCTTAACCACTTCAGCCCCAGAAGGATTTGCCCCCTTCCTGACCAGGCCATTTTTTGCGATACGGCACTGCATCGCTTTAACTGACAATTGCGCGGTCATGTGACGTTGTACCCAAACAAAATCTACGTCCTTTTTTTCCACAAATAGGAGTTTTCTCTTGGTGGTATTTGATCAAAAAAAGACCGACAATTTTGAAAAAAAACCCAAAACACAATATTGTGTACTTTTTGCTATAATAAATATCCAAAAAAAAAATTTCTTTATCAGTTTAGGCTGATATATATTCTCCTGCATTTTTTTTCCCCAAAAAATATCGCAATAAGCGTATATTGATTGGTTTGCGCAAAAGTTATACTGTCTACAAAATAGGAGATATAAATCTATCATTTTTTTTTTTTTACTAGTAATGGCGACGATCTGCGATCAAGACTGCAACATTTGATGGACAGATCGGACACTTTTGACACTATTTTGGGACGAGACATTTATTCAGCGATCAGAGCTAAAAATAGCCACTGATTACTGTATAAATGTCACTGGCAGGGAAGGGGTTAACACTCGGGGGCAATCAAGGGGTTAACTGTGTTCCCTGTGTGTGTTATAACTGTAGGTGGGGGGATGGGACTGACTAGGGGAGACCGATCGGTGTTCATACTTAGTATGAACACACAATCTGTCTCCTCTCCCCTGAGACAACTAGGATTTGTGTGTTTACACACACAGATCCCGGTTCTCGCTCTGTCACGAGCGATCGCGGGTGCCCGGGAGTCATCGTGCCTGCGCATTGGCTCCGGGGACACGCGGTCTGCAGTGCCGTCTTAAAGGGGCAACGTACAGCTACGGCGATTTGCGCAGCCATGCCAACCTGCCACAGTATAACTGTGGCGGCTGTTCGGCTAGCAGTTAATTTGCAATGGTATTTGTAATATGCAGCAGGAAAGGGGGTTCATGTACTGTCACCGATGCATTAGTGACCAGTGGCAGTTAATTAACCCCTTGGCGCGGCATTAGTGGCACCAGTGGGTTAATTAACGCTGACACTGGTGCCACTAATGCAGCACAAAGGGGTCTATGAATTTTACATACATGTGAATAAATGGGATTCCCAAATCTCCAGATTATAAATAAAGATGATTGAGGAAGACTGATGTACTGAAGGGCTGTATACTTTTCAAGGATAAAGTCCTGCCTATTCCTAACTAAGCTTAAAAATAGTAACTTTACTTTTGTTGAGAAAAAAAAACCTCCCCTCTGGGTGATCTGTGTACATTGCAGAGATTTGGACAAAATTTGTTGCAGATTCCGACCTTTTCTCATTCTGAAGAAATCCCTGTGCGTTTGTCTGTGTCCATGTGGGAAAGGGAGTCTAATGGGAGTGGTTTCATAATCATCAATCAGCTGCTGCACCTGCAGGACTCTAATGAGGAAAGCTGCAGATGTGATTTCCCTTTGGGAATATCTCACCAAAAAGGACATTTTTGTTGCAGGGGATGCCCAAAAATCTGACTTGTACCCTTAGTGTAGACTTCTGGGAAAATCCAGTGAGCCAATCACACAAGCAGGAAATGACATTTCCAAGGGACGTTTTGTTCACCATCTGTGTATAGAACGCCTCCAGGTGGCCATATTGCACTTGACAAAAAAATTCCTGCGCTGCAGATTGAAAAGGAAGGGAATTTTTAATAACATTCAATTACAGTATTTTTTTTTTTTAATATTCTATCCCCCCCCACAAAAGTGGAATTACCCTTTCAAAGTGGTATTAAACCCAAAAGCAAACATTTATTATATTGTAGCTTACCGATTCTTAGATGTGATGGCTGCATTCGTTTTCTTTTTTTAGGCTCCCTTTCTCTTATTTTCACCTGGTGGTCCTGCCAACAAGTCTGCTGCTTCTCAAAAGAACAAGCTGTCCTGCAGATGTCGCAGTTACAGAGATGAGACAAACCATTTACCACTGACAGGGGTGCTTACAAAAGACCAGCTTTGTTTATATAAAACCTTTATCCTAAAAGGAAAAACAAAAAACATTTGCTCTAATGGATTATAAAGTGTGAGCTGGAGTTTAACTTCAAATTTGTTAGTGTATCGAAATCTGCTAATACATTTAAGGCTACCCTCCCCCCCAGACTGACAACACGAATACAGGGAGGTGTGTTACTGGCCAGATCATTAGGTGAAAACAGAGGGGGGAAAAGTCAAAGAACAGAAAATGAACGCGGCCACCTCATCGAGTGATTTGTAAGCTGCAATACATGACATTTATGGTTTTGGGTTTAATACCACTTTAAAGCTGCTCCCATTGCCCTTCTAAAACATTTTAGTCGACTAAATGAATACTATTTTAGTCGACTAAAATACGACTAAAACTCAAACAATTGAGATGACTAAAATACGACTAAAACTAAAAGCCATTTTAGTCAAAAGACTATGACTAAAACTAAATTGCAATTACTGAAGATTTTAGTCGACTAAAACGTAGGACATTTCAGTCGACTAAAATGTACTGGAGATTTAGTCGACTAAATACGAATAAAACTAAAACAATTGCAGAAGACTAAAATGGGACAAAAACTAATATGCCATTTTAGTCCCAAGACTAAAATTAACACTGATCGCAAAAAATAAAAACCGCAGAGATGATCAAATACCACCATAAGAAAGCTCTATTTGTGGGGGGGGGGAAAAAAAAAAGGATGGAAATTTACAGCGTTGTACGCCCGCGCAATTGTCAGTTAAAATAATGCAGTGCCGTATCGCAAAAAGTGGCCTGGCCATGAAGGGGGGGGTAAGTCTTCAGGAGGTCAAGTGTTCCAGCAGCCATTGTACTCTCTCTTTCAGTAAAGTTCAGCGGGTCCATCCCTCAGTACATTCGGCTGAAACAAAGTAAGCAAAACATAACCCACTGCTAATGGAAGCATCTAAAATCACAACAAAGAAAACAA
>NC_133336.1:20840188-20902688 GCF_042186555.1 Aquarana catesbeiana
AAATGAAACACGAAACTGAAAATATTGAAACATAAATCGGAAAGCAGAATAATAGACAATAAGCCGTACAAAGAAAAAACAAAATATCTCAATTGAACAAATAAATAGAGAAGCAATCACAACAAAAGAACCCAATATCAGCATCTGCTGCTCCAATATCTCAGCCCAGCTGCCGGTTTGAATGATTGCATGTGGGTTTAAAATTGAAAATTGAAAAAGCAAAGCTGAAGCATTGTCCCGGAGATTAGTTTGGTAAACACTCGTTCCGGCACTAGCAAAACTGCCCCTACCCCCCCCCCCCCACAGCACTAACATGCCCAGCAACCCCCCCCCCCCCTTTGGCGCGGTACTAGCACCCCAGCAAACCTCCCCCCCTTGGCGTGGCACTAGCACCCAAGCAAACATCCCCCCTTGGCGTGGCACTAGCACCCCAGCAAACATCCCCCTTGGCGTGGCACTAGCACCCCAGCAAACATCCCCCCCTTTGTGTGGCACTAGCGCCCCCAGCAAACATCCCCCTTTGCGTGGCACTAGCACCCCAGCAAACATCCCCCCTTGGCGTGGCACTAGCACCCCAGCAAACATCCCCCTTTGCGTGGCACTAGCGCCCCAGCAAACATCCCCCCTTTGCGTGGCACTAGCGCCCCAGCAAACATCCCCCCTTGGCGTGGCACTAGCACCCCAGCAAACATCCCCCCTTGGCGTGGCACTAGCACCCCAGCAAACATCCCCCCTTGGCGTGGCACTAGCACCCCAGCAAACATCCCCCCCTTGGTGTGGCACTAGCACCCCAGCAAACATCCCCCCTTGGCGTGGCACTAGCACCCCAGCAAACATCCCCCCTTGGCGTGGCACTAGCACCCCAGCAAACATCCCCCCTTGGTGTGGCACTAGCACCCCAGCAAACATCCCCCCTTGGCGTGGCACTAGCACCCCAGCAAACATCCCCCCTTGGCGTGGCACTAGCACCCCAGCAAACATCCCCCCTTGGCGTGGCACTAGCACCCCTGCAAACATCCCCCCCTTGGCATGGCACTAGCACCCCTGCAAACATCCCCCCCTTGGCATGGCACTAGCACCCCAGCAAACATCCCCCCCTTGGCGTGGCACTAGCACCCCAGCAAACATCCCCCCTTGGCGTGGCACTAGCACCCCAGCAAACATCCCCCCTTGGCGTGGCACTAGCACCCCTGCAAACATCCCCCCCCTTGGCATGGCACTAGCACCCCTGCAAACATCCCCCCCTTGGCATGGCACTAGCACCCCTGCAAACATCCCCCCCTTGGCGTGGCACTAGCACCCCAGCAAAACATCCCCCCCTTTGCACAGCACTAGTTCCCTAGCAAACATCCCCTCCCCTTCGAACGGCACTAGCACCCCAGCAAACTCCCCCCTCCTCAGCATAACACATACACCCCCACCAAACCCCCCCATGGCACTAGCACCCCAGCAACTCCCCCCCACAGCATGGCACTAGCACCCCAGCAACAACCCCCCCCCCCCTTGGCAGGGCACTAACACCCCCAGGAAATCCCCTCCCCCCTTCCGCGTAGAGTAGCCACCTCATCCCTTTAAACCCGAACACCTTTGAATTACACGGGTTCTGAGGCTGATTTAATGCAGATAAGGCACCAAGTGAGTTTAATTATCACCTTAATCAGCCACAGAACCTGTGTAATTAATATGTGTTCATGTTTAAAGGGATGAGGTGGCAACCCTACGTTCTGCGGTACGTCTCCTCTCTGCTCCTCCCGACACTAGGCGTCCAATAGGATCGCCTGATGTTTTGGCCAATCAGGAAACGGGTTTCATACCTGCTTGCCCATTGGCCGCGAGGAGGATCAGTGTAGCAACTGCGAATATTCATTCGCTGTTACAACCCACCTGGGTGGGATTGGAACGCATCCTCTGCGACCTGAGACCACCCTATTTTGAAGCCTATTAGAGTCTCTGGTTCTAATCAGGTGCTTAAAAAAAACAAGAAAAACGCCGCCGCTGTAATTCATGCGCCCGGTGTCCTGAAAAGGGCCAGACGCATGAATGGGGGGGGGGGAGTGGGCGCAGCGGCGGCCGTGGATAGATTCATGCTATGTATGAATCTATCCTTTGCATATAGGGGGTGGCCAGGAGAGAGGGGGCGGTGCCCGGGCACCCCTAATGGATGGGACGTCACTGCCGGCAACAGCACTGTCCCAGTCGGTGCGACGCCGACTTTGCGGTGCCACACTGTTTTACAAAAGTAGTTCCTGCACCACTTTTGGCGACTTGGGGGGAGGGGGGGGCAATTTCAATAGACGTTTATGCATGAACCGCACAGATGTCTTTCAAATCGCCCCCTGAACCCGCAATGAAATGCAGGCTTGAAATCGCGCGAGTTTGGACGATTTCAAACCCGTGTTCACTGTGAACGAGGGCTTAAAGCGGTACAAAGCCCCAACCAAAAAATGTAATATTTTACAACTTAACTAATCATTAGATGTGGTGGCTGCATTAGTTTTCTTTTTTAAGCTCCCCCCTCCTCTGTTTTCACCTGGTGATCTGGCCAGTAACACACCTCCTGTTTTAGAGCGCCCCCCCACTCTAAGTGAAGGAGCACAGGGGGCACCTTTGGAAGGCAGCATTGCTAAAGAGTGTTAAAGGAGTTGTAAAGTTAGAAGTTTTTTTTTTTTATCTTAATGCATCAAAATTAAAAAAAAAAAAACCTTCTGTGTGCAGCAGCCCCCCCCTTAGCCCCCCCCCCCAAGGCCTTGTGCACACTGGACGTTATAAAAAAACTCCAGTAGCTTTGCAGTGAGTTTTTCAACTTTTTTGCAATAGCGTTTTGTTGCGTTTTTCAGCATTAGCGTTTTTTTTTTTTTTTTAAATGGATCAAAAATGTTAAACGCCAGAGGGGCGTGTTTGAGCGTTTTTTAGCGTTATTTTTTCTTTCAATGGATCAAAAACGTTAACAAAATGCTGGTGAGCTGAGTTTGAGCGTTTTTCTGTATTTATCTGCGTTTTTATAGCTGAAAAACGCTCAGAACACTTTTTTTTTTTTACAGCATAAAAAACGCTCCAGCCAAAAACAGTTGATAACAGCCTATGTGTGCATGGACATATAGGATAACATGCTGGGGAGTTTATGGACTGTAGGAATAAACATCTGAAGCCAAAAACAGCAGCTGTAAAAACTTTCCAAAAACGTCCAGTGTGCATGAGGCCCAACACTTACCCGAGGTCCCTCTCTGTCCAGCGATGTCCACGAGTGTCTTGGCCGAGATTCTCCTTCCTGATTGGCTGAGACACAGTAGCAGCACCATTGGCTCCCACTGCTGTCAAAGTCAGCCAATTAGGAGAGAGAGGGGGTGGGGCCGAGTGGACACAGGGAGCTGTGACTCGGCCCGGGTTGCCCCCATAGCAAGCTGCTTGCTCAGCAGGAGGGAGGGGCCAGGAGCGCTGAAGAGGGACCCGAGAAGAGGAGGATACGGGCTGCTCTGTGCAAATCCACTGCAACAGAGCAAGTATAACATTTTTTTTTTCTATAAAAATAATAAACGAGACTTTACAATCACTTTAAATGTACTAGCAGATTTAGACACACTAACAAACTGAAGCCAAACTCCAGCTCACACTTTATAATCACTTACAGCAGTTGTTTCTTTCCTTTTGGGATAAAAGTTTTACATTAACCGCTTGGCATCCGCGCTATAGCCGAATGACGGCTACAGCGCGGACCTACATTCCCGGGAGGACGTCATATGACGTCCTCCCCTGTGCACGCTCCCTGCGCGCGCCCTGCAGGGCGCGCGCCGGGCGCGTTGTGATCACCGAGTCACTGAGACTCGGCTGATCACCGATCTGTGTAAGGGGCTGGTCCCGGCCCCTTACCATGTGATCAGCTGTCAGCCAATGACAGCTGATCACATGATGTAAACAAAAGATCGGTAATCGTTTTTTTTTTTTACTCGCGCTGACAGCGCGAGTAGAAAAAAAAGCCGATCACCGGATCGGATGTGAGGGACATCGGTCCCCAAGTGGAAGAGGCACATCTGCCTCATCAGTGCCCAATAAAAGTGCCACCTAATAGTGCCCACAGTGCCACCTAACAGTGCCCACAGTGCCACCTAACAGTGCCCACTGTGCCACCTATCAGTGCCCACAAGTACCACCTATCAGTGCCCACAAGTACCACCTATCAATGCCCACCTGTAGTGCCAATCAGTGCCACCTGCCAGTGCTGCCCATCACTGCCACCCATCAGTGCCCATCACTGCCGCCTATCAGTGCCCATCACTGCCGCCTCATCAGCGTACATCAATGAAGGAAAAAAATTACCCGTTTAAAATTTTTTAAAACAAAATATAAAAAAATAAACTTTTTTTTTAAAAAAAATTCAGTTTTTTACATTTTTTTAATAAAAAGTAAAAACCGCAGAGGTGATCAAATACCACCAAAAGAAAGCTCTATTTGTGGTGAAAAAATGATAAAAATTTCATTTGGGTACAGTGTTGTATGACCGCGCAATTGTCATTCAAAGTGCGTCAGCGCCGAAAGCTGAAAATTGGTCTGGATAGGAGGGGGGTTTAAGTGCCCGGTAAGCAAGTGGTTAACAAATAAAAGCGGATCATTGTAAGCGCCCCTACCAGTAGTAAATGGTTTGTCTCATTACTGATAAACTAAGAGCTTGTTCTTTCATAAAAACAGACTGAGGCTGGGTTCACATATTTGCGGCTGCGGTTTTCAGTCCGGTGCGTTCACCGGTTCAGGTGCGATTCAGGTGTACATTCTTTCATGAATCCGCAACCTGGATCCGGACCAAACAACACACAGGACCCTTTTCAAAACTGCACCGCAGCCGCCCCACACATATGGGAACCGTCTCCATCGAAAACCGGTCACACTCACATGTTATGCAAATTGGATGCCGTTAAAAAACACGTACAATTCGCATATGTGTGAACCCAGCCTTACTGGCTAGATCACCAGATTAAAAAAGAAAGAAAGCCTACAGTGAAAAAAAAAAAGTATTTGACCCCTTATTAATTTAGCAAGATTTCTGGCTCCCAGGTGTCTTCTATACAGGTAACGAGCTGAGATTAGGAGGACTCTCTTAAAGGGAGTAAATAAAGTAAATGGTGATTGCGCTGTGATTAGTGGGGAAGGAAGGAGGAGGCAGGGGAAGGGGCTAGCTCAAATGTATAGAGAGGTGAATGAAAAATGAAAAAATTATACAAAATATAAAGGTATAATGAGCATGAGGGCTAGTATCATACTAGCACATAAAAAATATCATGTAAATACTGAAACAGAAGAAAAGAAAAATCTCAGTGCAAAAGGGCTAGTACCATACTAGCACATATGTGGTAACTCAGCAAATACTTATCAAAAGATAAAACTCAGTGCAAAAGGGCTAGTATCATACTAGCACATAAGTAGTAACTCAGCAAATAATTGATGGTGACTCCAAGTAAATAACTAAATAGTGAACAGTCCCACCGCCTTGTAGTACAAAGTGCTCAAACAATGAGTCATCAGTTCCAAAAGGCAAAATGGAAAAATTATACAAAATATAAAAGTGTGATGAAATGTAATAAAGTGCAGTCTAATGAGCACTAAATCTGAATAAACTGAAGAAACAAAATAATCTAAAGCGTATAAAAAGCTATGAAATGAGTGACAAATACAGTGTGGGTACATAAAATAAAATATATAAATCAAACAAAGTCCATGTGCATGAGGGCTAGTATCATACTAGCACATAAAAATATTGTAAATACTGACACAAAAGAAAAGAAAAAATCTCAGTGCAAAGGGGCTAGTATCATACTAGCACATATGTGGTAACTCAGCAAATACTTATTAGTGACTTCAAGAAAAATAAATAAATGGTGAACAGTCCCACCACCTTGTAGTACAAAGTGCTCAAACAATGAGTCATCAGTTCCAAAAAGGCAAGTCCACAAGCCACAAGAAAGGGAAACAAAGTCTTCAGTGGGGACACCTCTGTGCTCGCAAGCAGCTCACCTTACTGCTGCAAGACAACGGCTTGTAATCCAGTAACAAATCACCAGCAGGCAAGGGTCCCATCCAGTAGTTCAGGCGATTCGGGTGGTGGGTGTGCAGGATGGTATTTTTGTAAAATGAGTGTGGGCGTCAATCCAACGAACGCCGAGTTCGTATACCTCAAAAAGGGTGTCTTCAAACCGTCCCCATTTCCTCAATGCTCGTCACAATGGGATGAATATATGTGGAGTATTGGAAGAGAGTGCACATAGCGTGATCCCGTATATAAATCAATTTATTAGGTTAAAAACAACATGGTACACTTACATTTAGCAGAAGGCTATAGTAAAAAACATCCACGAGCGCCGAGCTCATATCCTATCATCAGTCTGTGACAGTTCCCGTGCTCCAAACCTCACGCGTATCGTCACGTCACGTGACTTCATCAGAGGATCTGATGCAGCAGTAAGGTGAGCTGCTTGCGAGCACAGAGGTGTCCCCACTGAAGACTTTGTTTCCCTTTCTTGTGGCTTGTGGACTTGCCTTTTTGGAACTGATGACTCATTGTTTGAGCACTTTGTACTACAAGGTGGTGGGACTGTTCACCATTTATTTATTTTTCTTGAAGTCACTAATAAGTATTTGCTGAGTTACCACATATGTGCTAGTATGATACTAGCCCCTTTGCACTGAGATTTTTTCTTTTCTTTTGTGTCAGTATTTACAATATTTTTATGTGCTAGTATGATACTAGCCCTCATGCACATGGACTTTGTTTGATTTATATATTTTATTTTATTTTTTGTACCCACACTGTATTTGTCACTCATTTCATAGCTTTTTATACGCTTTAGATTATTTTGTTTCTTCAGTTTATTCAGATTTAGTGCTCATTAGACTGCACATTATTACATTTCATCACACTTTTATATTTTGTATAATTTTTCCATTTTGCCTTTTGGAACTGATGACTCATTGTTTGAGCACTTTGTACTACAAGGCGGTGGGACTGTTCACTATTTAGTTATTTACTTGGAGTCACCATCAATTATTTGCTGAGTTACTACTTATGTGCTAGTATGATACTAGCCCTTTTGCACTGAGTTTTATCTTTTGATAAGTATTTGCTGAGTTACCACATATGTGCTAGTATGGTACTAGCCCTTTTGCACTGAGATTTTTCTTTTCTTCTGTTTCAGTATTTACATGATATTTTTTATGTGCTAGTATGATACTAGCCCTCATGCTCATTATACCTTTATATTTTGTATAATTTTTTCATTTTTCATTCACCTCTCTATACATTTGAGCTAGCCCCTTCCCCACTTATCACAGCGCAATCACCATTTACTTTATTCACACCACTTTTGTCTGTTTGGATCAGCCATTTAGGTGTTGCAGCAGTGCCCCTTAGCATAGGTATTTCTGACAGCGCAGGAGTTTCTTCATTATTTATCCTCTTAAAAGGAGTGCTCCTAATCTCAGCTTGTTACCTGTATAAAAGACACCTGTCCACAGAAGCAATCTATCAGATTCCAATCTCTCCACCATGGCCAAGACCAAAGAGCTGTCCAAGGATGTCAGGGACAAGATTGTAGACCTACACAAGGCTGGAATGGGCTACAAGACCATCGCCAAGCAGCTTGGTGAGAGGGTGACAACAGTTGGTGCGGATTATTCGCAAATGGAAGAAACACAAAATAACTGCCGATCTCCCTCGGTCTGGGGCTCCATGGAAGGTCTCACCTCGTGGAGTTTCAATGATCATGAGAACGGTGAGGAATCGGCCCAGAACTACACGGGAGAATCTTGTCAATGATCTCAAGGCAGCTGGGACCATAGTCACCAAGAAAACAATTGGTAACACACTACACCATGAAGGACTGAAATCCTGCAGGGCCGGCAAGGTCCCCCTGCTCAAGAAAGCACATGTACAGGAACGTCTGAAGTTTAATGAACATCTGAATGATTCAGAGGAGAACTGGGGGAAAGTGTTGTGGTCAGATGAGACCAAAATCAAGCTCTTTGGCATGAACTCAACTCGCCATGTTTGGAGGAGGAGGAATGCTGCCCAAGAACACCATCCCCACCATCAAACGGAGGTGGAAACATTATACTTTGGGGGTGTTTTTCTGCTAAGTTGACAGGACAACTTCACCGCATCAAAGGCCATGTCAAATCTTGGATGAGAACCTCCTTCCCTCAGCCAGGGCATTGAAAATGGGTCATGGATGGGTATTCCAGCATGACAATGACCCAAAACACACGGCCAAGGCAACAAAGGAGTGACTCAAGAAGAAGCACATTAAGCCTAACCAGTCTCCAGACCCTAACCCCATAGAAAATATGTGGAGGGAGCTGAAGGTTCGAGTTACCAAATGTCAGCCTCGAAACCTTAATGACTTGGAGAGAATCTGCAAAGAGGACAAAATCCCTCCTGAGATGTGTGCAAACCTGGTGGCCAACTACAAGAAACGTCTGACCTCTGTGATTGCCAACAAGGGTTTTGCCACCAAGTACTAAGTCGTGTTTTGCGAAGGGGTCAAATACTTATTTCACTCATTAAAATGCAAATCAATTTATAACTTTTCTGAAATGCGTTTTTCTGGATATTTTTGTTGCTATTCTGTCTCTCACTGGTAAAATAAACCGACCAATAAAATTATAGACCGACCATTTCTTGGTCAGTGGGGCAAACGTACAAAATCAGCAGGGGATCAAATACTTTTTTCCCTCACTGTAAAAAGAAAACTAATCGCATCTAAAGCCTAGTACACAGCCAGAGAATCGTACGAAAAATACAGATTTCGAAGCGATCGTACAATAATCTGATCGTTAGTACAACAGCTTTCATCCGAAATTATCCGAAGGGACAAACACAAAACTTTTTCTCACATGATACCAGATTGTACAGTTTTCGTTTAATCAGTACAGTTTTTTGTCTGAAAATACAACACATGACATCACTTCTGAATTTTTATTCTGTCGTACGAGCATTTTAGTCATTTTAGTAAACTCTTCATTTTTGGAAAAAAAAGGACGATCATTCGTCTGATAATCTCATCGTGTATACAAGGCTTAAGAATTTGTGAGCTGCAATATAATAAATGTTTGGGTTTATTTCTGCTTCAGTGTCCGACTCACACCACAAAAACGTCCTCCAGATCTGTTTCTGCATGTGCGTTTATAATGTGTTGTTGATGCCTTCCGTGCGTTTTTGCTGCATTTTTTTTATGTGCTTCCGGGTGCATCCCAGATGCTTTTTTTTTTTCTCCTTTTTTCCTGTCCCCCCCCCACTGTACTGGCATCCGGTGCATTTATTATGCTTTTTACCACATTCCAGTCGAGTTCTGTGCAGAAAATAAAACAGCATGTTGTCCTTTTTTTTTCTGGAACTGGCTGAACGTTGCCGTTGGAACCCATATAACCCACTTTCCATGCGTTTTTGATGCAGAAAAAAAAAAGCGCTGCACTGCATGTGGTGTGAACGGGCCCTCAAAGTGTAACTAAAGGCAGGAGGCCTTCATGGAGGGCTATATAGGTAGGTTGGCAGGTTAGTGTACAGAGCTATCAGTCTGTGGGAGGAAACGGGCAGTATTTCTTTTCTTTTATCAGTTTGTAGGAGAGGATATAGCCAGAAAATCTCTTCCTCCTACAGAGGGATGTGTAAGGACTTTTCCCGCTAGCACGTACACCTCACGCCTCTGTGGACACATATGGGTGTTAAAGCCCACCTTTTTTGCAATTGCATATAAGTGTTATGCAGTCAGCAAGAGATTCAATTGTACACTGAGCCACGCATGCGCAGTAGAGTGCACAATCCTGGCATTTGCCGGGTGCCAGAATGAATAAACTTCTGGCCTCTGTGCAAAGGTTCTGTCACCCCCACCAGGCCAGTCAATGTGGATGAAGACCCTTACGCCTGCGAGAAGATGGTAATGCAGATGAGGGAGCTTGTGGACATCACATTGCGGGAGGGAAGGTGAGTATAGTTAATAATTAATGGACCCTCCCCGAGGTAGCAGTACAAACCTGACAGGGCCTCTATTTCTAGTTTCTCCACCCCTTTATTGTGCCCTCAAACTCCATACACCCCCCACTGTGCACCCCCAATCTCTCCACCCCTTTATTGTGCCCCCTCCCACTCCCTTCAAACCCTCATTATGCCCCTCAGCTCCCTACACGCTCCATTGTGCACCCCCAGTCCCTCCACCCTTTTATTGTACCCCCCAACTCCATACACCCTCCCACTGTGCCCCCCCAATCTCTCCAACCCTTTATTGTGCCCCCGCCCACTCCCTTCAAACCCTCATTATGCCCCTCAGCTCCCTACACGCTCCATTGTGCACCCCCAGTCCCTCCACCCTTTTATTGTACCCCCCAACTCCATACACCCTCCCACTGTGCCCCCCCAATCTCTCCAACCCTTTATTGTGCCCCCCCCCCCACTCCCTTCAAACCCTCATTATGCCCCTCAGCTCCCTACACACTCCATTGTGCACCCCCAGTCCCTCCACCCTTTTATTGTACCCCCCAACTCCATACACCCCCCACTGTGCCCCCCCAAACTCTCCAACCCTTTATTGTGCCCCCCCACTCCCTTCAAACCCTCATTATGCCCCTCAGCTCCCTACACACTCCATTGTGCACCCCCAGTCCCTCCACCCTTTTATTGTACCCCCCAACTCCATACACCCCCCACTGTGCCCCCCCAATCTCTCCAACCCTTTATTGTGCCCCCCAACTCCACAAACCCTGTTGTGCACCCCCACTCCCTTCAATCCCTCATTATGCCCCTCAGCTCCCTACACTCTCAATTGTGCACCCCCAGTCCTTCCATCATTTTATTGGGCCCCCCAACTCCATACATCCCCATTGTGCACCCCTAGTCCCTCCACCTTTTTTTTGTACCCCCAACTCCATATAGCCCCAAATGTGCACCCCAGTCTCTCCACCCCTTTATTGTGCACCTCTATTGTGCCCCCCCAATGCCATACATCCCCCTTTGTGCACCCCCAGTCCCTCCACCCCTTTATTGTATCCTCCAACTCCATACAGCCCTCATTGTGCACCCCCACTCCCTTCTAACCCTCATTATGCTCCTCAGCTCCATACACCCTCCATTGTGCACCTTCAGTCCCTCCACCCTTTTATTGTACCCCCCAACTCCATACACTCCCATTGTGCACCCTCAGTCCCTCCACCCCTTTATTCTATCCTCCAACTTCATACAGCCCTCATTGTGCACCCCCACTCCCTTCTAACCCTCATTATGCCCATCAGCTCCATACACCCTCCATTGTGCACCCCCAGTCCCTCCACCCTTTTCTTGTGCCCCCCAACTCTATACACCCCCCATTGGGTACCCCCAATCTCTCCACCCCTTGATTTTGCACCTCAACTCAATACACCCCCATTGTGTACCCCTAATCTCTCCACCCCTTTATTATGTCCTTCAACTCCATGCACCCCCATTATGCACCCCCAGTCCCTCCACTCCTTTATTGTGTCCTCCAACTCCATACAGTCCCCCATTGTGCACCCCCATTCCCTTCAATCCCTCATTATGCCCCTCAGCTCCATACACCCTCCATTGTGCACCCCAAGTCCCTCCACCCTTTTATTGTGCCCTCCGCCAAATCCATACACCCCCTATTGTGCACCCCCCAATCTCTCCACTCCTTGATTGTGCACCTCAACTCCATACACCCCCATTGTGCACCCCTAGTCCCTCCACCCCTTTATAGTGCCCTCAAACTCCATACACCCCTACTCCCTTCAATCCCTCATTATGCCCCTCCATACACATTGCGGGAGGGAAGCTGAGTATAGTTCCGCTTTAATGGAGCCCCCCGAGGTAGCAGTACAAACCTGACAGGGCCTTTATTTCTTCTCCATGCCGTCCAGAACTATGACAACAATGTTTGGGCTGGACGTACACTTTAACTTTTTGCCAACCACATGATACATACGTGCCATGGCAGGGAGGGTGGGCCATAACTCCTACAGGCATTTACGGTGCCCGAGGTTTCTGTGCTGACGGTGCTCTCCAAGTACAGCGACTGAGCTATCACAGACAGCACTCAGTCTCTGTTTATGATCGGGAGCCAACACGATGAACTTTCAATCACAGGACAGGGATAGGCAATCACAGTGATCATGTGATCGGGAAGCCTCTCCAACGCCCTGCTGTTAAGACTCAAGGTTGCTGGGAGAGTCAGGAAGGGGTCAAAGTGTAAATCCAAATACTAGGGGTGTCTATAGAGGTTTCCCCCTCCATCTGTGATGGAGGGGAGCAAAGAAAAACATGGGGAGGCCCAGTGGCTTGGCATTGGTTGCCAGCGACTGAGGCAAGGTAAGCATTGTGGCCCCTAACCCTGAGACCCTTCCATCAGAATATACTCTATATACTGTAAACATAGTAGGAAGGTCTGTGTCTTACCCAAGTTTTGATGTGTGCCGGGCTTTCTCATCCACTCCATGCATCTTCCTAATGGAGCACCCCCACTCTATACACCACCCCCTCATTGTACACCCCCACTTCCTTAATTTCCTCATTGTGCCTGCTGCCCCCCCAACTCTATACGCCCCCCATTGTGCACCCCCAGTCCCTCCACCCCTTCATTGTGCTCCCCAACTTCATATACCCCCATTGTGCACCCCCAGTCCCTCAACCCCTTCCCTGTGCCCTCCAACTCCATACAGCCCCCCTTTGTGTACCCCCACCCCCTTCAAATCCCTCATTATGCCCCTCAGCTTCATACACCCTGCATTGTGCACCCCCAGTCCCTCCACCCTTTTATTGTGACCCCCAACTCCATACACACCCATTGTGCACCTCCAGTCTCTCCACCCCTTTGTTGTGCCCTCCAACTCCATACAGCCCCCAATATGCACCCCAATCTCTCCACCCCTTTATCGTACACCTTTATTGTCCCCCCAACGCCATACTTCTGCACCCCTCAGTCTCTCCATCCCCCCATTGTGCACCCCAATCTCTCTACTCCTTTATTGTGCACCTCAACTCTATATGCCCCCATTGTGCACCTTCAGTCCCTCCACCCCTTTATTGTGTCCCCCCAACACTATAAACCCCATTGTGCACCCCAAGTCCCCTCACCCCTTTACTGTGCCCTCCAACTCCATACAGCCCCCATTGTGCACCCTTACTCCCTTCTAACCCTCATTATGCTCCTCAGCTCCATACACCCTCCATTGTGCACCTTCAGTCCCTCCACCCTTTTATTGTACCCCCCAACTCCATACACTCCCATTGTGCACCCTCAGTCCCTCCACCCCTTTATTCTATCCTCCAACTTCATACAGCCCTCATTGTGCACCCCCACTCCCTTCTAACCCTCATTATGCCCATCAGCTCCATACACCCTCCATTGTGCACCCCCAGTCCCTCCACCCTTTTCTTGTGCCCCCCAACTCTATACACCCCCCATTGGGTACCCCCAATCTCTCCACCCCTTGATTTTGCACCTCAACTCAATACACCCCCATTGTGTACCCCTAATCTCTCCACCCCTTTATTATGTCCTTCAACTCCATGCACCCCCATTATGCACCCCCAGTCCCTCCACTCCTTTATTGTGTCCTCCAACTCCATACAGTCCCCCATTGTGCACCCCCATTCCCTTCAATCCCTCATTATGCCCCTCAGCTCCATACACCCTCCATTGTGCACCCCAAGTCCCTCCACCCTTTTATTGTGCCCTCCGCCAAATCCATACACCCCCTATTGTGCACCCCCCAATCTCTCCACTCCTTGATTGTGCACCTCAACTCCATACACCCCCATTGTGCACCCCTAGTCCCTCCACCCCTTTATAGTGCCCTCAAACTCCATACACCCCTACTCCCTTCAATCCCTCATTATGCCCCTCCATACACATTGCAGGAGGGAAGCTGAGTATAGTTCCGCTTTAATGGAGCCCCCCGAGGTAGCAGTACAAACCTGACAGGGCCTTTATTTCTTCTCCATGCCGTCCAGAACTATGACAACAATGTTTGGGCTGGACGTACACTTTAACTTTTTGCCAACCACATGATACATACGTGCCATGGCAGGGAGGGTGGGCCATAACTCCTACAGGCATTTACGGTGCCCGAGGTTTCTGTGCTGACGGTGCTCTCCAAGTACAGCGACTGAGCTATCACAGACAGCACTCAGTCTCTGTTTATGATCGGGAGCCAACACGATGAACTTTCAATCACAGGACAGGGATAGGCAATCACAGTGATCATGTGATCGGGAAGCCTCTCCAACGCCCTGCTGTTAAGACTCAAGGTTGCTGGGAGAGTCAGGAAGGGGTCAAAGTGTAAATCCAAATACTAGGGGTGTCTATAGAGGTTTCCCCCTCCATCTGTGATGGAGGGGAGCAAAGAAAAACATGGGGAGGCCCAGTGGCTTGGCATTGGTTGCCAGCGACTGAGGCAAGGTAAGCATTGTGGCCCCTAACCCTGAGACCCTTCCATCAGAATATACTCTATATACTGTAAACATAGTAGGAAGGTCTGTGTCTTACCCAAGTTCTGATGTGTGCCGGGCTTTCTCATCCACTCCATGCATCTTCCTAATGGAGCACCCCCACTCTATACACCACCCCCTCATTGTACACCCCCACTTCCTTAATTTCCTCATTGTGCCTGCTGCCCCCCCAACTCTATACGCCCCCCATTGTGCACCCCCAGTCCCTCCACCCCTTCATTGTGCTCCCCAACTTCATATACCCCCATTGTGCACCCCCAGTCCCTCAACCCCTTCCCTGTGCCCTCCAACTCCATACAGCCCCCCTTTGTGTACCCCCACCCCCTTCAAAACCCTCATTATGCCCCTCAGCTTCATACACCCTGCATTGTGCACCCCCAGTCCCTCCACCCTTTTATTGTGACCCCCAACTCCATACACACCCATTGTGCACCTCCAGTCTCTCCACCCCTTTGTTGTGCCCTCCAACTCCATACAGCCCCCAATATGCACCCCAATCTCTCCACCCCTTTATCGTACACCTTTATTGTCCCCCCAACGCCATACTTCTGCACCCCTCAGTCTCTCCATCCCCCCATTGTGCACCCCAATCTCTCTACTCCTTTATTGTGCACCTCAACTCTATATGCCCCCATTGTGCACCTTCAGTCCCTCCACCCCTTTATTGTGTCCCCCCAACACTATAAACCCCATTGTGCACCCCAAGTCCCCTCACCCCTTTACTGTGCCCTCCAACTCCATACAGCCCCCATTGTGCACCCTTACTCCCTTCGATCCCTCATTATGCCCCTCAGCTCCATACACCATCCATTGTGCACCCCCAGTCCCTCCACCCTTTTATTGTGCCCCCCAACTCCATACACCCCTATTGTGCACCCCCCATTGTGCACCCCAATCTCTCCACCCCTTGATTGTGCCCTTCAACTCCATAGAGCCCCCCATTGTGCACCCCCACTCCCTTCAATCCCTCATTATGCCCCTCAGCTCCATAAACCCTCCACCCTTTTATTGTGCCACCCAACTCCATACACCCCCCAATCTCTCCACTCCTTGATTGTGCACCTCAACTCCATACACCCTCATTTCGCTCCCCTAGTCCCCCCACCCCTTTAGTGTTTCCTTAAACTCTATAATCCCCCATTGTGCACCCCACTCCCTTCAATCCCTCATTATGCCCCTCAGCTCCATACACATTGCGGGAGGGGAGTTGAGTATAGTTCCGCTTTAATGGAGCCCCCCAGAGGTAGCAGTACAAACCTGACAGAGACGAACTCTTGAGGTAATAGTGCTGAGGTGGGCTGAGTCACAGCTCCTCCCAGCCAATCCCAGGAGAGGAGCTAGGAGGAGGGAACTCTTGAGGTAATAGTGCTGAGGTGGGCTGAGTGACAGCTTCTCTCAGCCAATCCCAGGAGAGGAGCTAGGAGGCGGGAACTCTTGAGGTAATAGTGCTGAGGTGGGCTGAGTCACAGCTCCTCCCAGCCAATCCCAGGACAGGAGCTAGGAGGCAGGAACTCTTGCCGTAACAGCTCTGAGGTGGGCTAAGTGACAGCTTTTCCCAGCCAATCCACGGAGAGGAGCTAGGAGGCGGGAACTCTTGAGGTAATAGTGCTGAGGTGGACTGAGTCACAGCTCCTCCCAGCCAATCCCAGGAGAGGAGCTCGGAGGAGGGAACTCTTGAGGTAATAGTGCTGAGGTGGGCTGAGTGACAGCTTCTCTCAGCCAATCCCAGGAGAGGAGCTAGGAGGCGGGAACTCTTGAGGTAATAGTGCTGAGGTGGGCTGAGTCACAGCTCCTCCCAGCCAATCCCAGGACAGGAGCTAGGAGGCAGGAACTCTTGCCGTAACAGCTCTGAGGTGGGCTAAGTGACAGCTTCTCCCAGCCAATCCATGGAGAGGAGCTAGGAGGCGGGAACTCTTGAGGTAATAGTGCTGAGGTGGGCTGAGTCACAGCTCCTCCCAGCCAATCCCAGGAGAGGAGCTAGGAGGAGGGAACTCTTGAGGTAATAGTGCTGAGGTGGGCTGAGTGACAGCTCCTCCCAGCCAATCCTAGGAGAGGAACTAGGAGGTGGGAACTCTTGAGGTAATAGTGCTGAGGTGGGCTGAGTGACAGCTCCTCCCAGCCAATCCTAGGAGAGAAGCTAGGAGGCGGGAACTCTTGAGGTAATAGTGCTGAGGTGGGCTGAGTTACAGCTTCTCTCAGCCAATCCCAGGAGAGGAGCTAGGAGGCGGGAACTCTTGAGGTAATAGTGCTGAAGTGGGCTGAGTCACAGCTCCTCCCAGCCAATCCCAGGACAGGAGCTAGGAGGCAGGAACTCTTGCCGTAACAGCTCTGAAGTGGGCTAAGTGACAGCTTCTCCCAGCCAATCCATGGAGAGGAGCTAGGAGGCGGGAACACTTGAGGTAATAGTGCTGAGGTGGGCTGAGTCACAGCTCCTCCCAGCCAATCCCAGGAGAGGAGCTAGGAGGAGGGAACTCTTGAGGTAATAGTGCTGAGGTGGGCTGAGTGACAGCTCCTCCCAGCCAATCCTAGGAGAGGAGCTATGAGGCAGGAACTCTTGAGATAAAAGCTCTGAGGTGGGCTGAGTGACAGATCCTCCCAGCCAATCCCAGGACAGGAGCTAGGAGGCGGGAACTCTTGAAATAATAGCTCTGAGGTGGGCTGAGTGACAGCTTCTCCCAGCCTATGGTGTAGGGTTGTTTTTTAGGGGTTGGGCTTGGCCCCTTAGTTCCAGTGAAGGGAACTCTTAAGGTTTCGGCATACCAAGACATTTTGGACAATTTCATGACCCCAACTTTGTGGGAACAGTTTGGGGATGGCCCCTTCCTTATCCAACATGACTGCGAACCAGAGCACAAAGCAAGGTCCATAAAGACATGGATGAGCAAGTTTGGGGTGGAGGAACTTGACTGGCCTTCACAGAGTCCTGACCTCAACCCGATAGAACACCTTTGGGATGAATTAGAGCGCAGACTGTGAGCCAGGCCTTCTCATCCGACTTCAGTGCCCAACCTCACAAATGCGCTTCTGGAAGAATGGTCAAACATTCCCATAGACACACTCCTAAACCTTGTGGACAGCCTTCCCAGAAGAGTTGAAGCTGTTATAGCTGCAAAGGGTGGGTCAACTCAATATTGAACCCTACGGACTAAGCCTGGGATGACATTAAAGTTCATGTGCTTGTAAAAGCAGGCGTCCCAATACTTTTGGGAATATAGTGTATATACATTTAAACTCGCTACATTGTTTACAGGATGAGCTGTTTTATGTATTTTGATTTATGTCCTTCAACGTCACCTGGGGTTATTTTGTACCCCTGACTATAACACAAGGACAGTTCCGGTCTCAGAACATATGTTATGGTGACATCTGTTAGATCAGAATGTAAAATTTAATATTCTCTTGGCGAAGGCGAAAAGAAAAAAAGAACACAAAACAAAGCACAAAGCACAAAGCTCAACAAAGAAAAAAAACAAAACAGGACGCTTTTTGAATTCATTTTTTAATTCAATAGAAAAATAGCATTGTTCAATCTGCAATTTACAAATCACATCCGGCGTGGAAAAGATACAGCATACAGGCCGACAACTTTACACCCGCATCCCTGACAACCGTCAGCACCACGCAATCACAGTAGGCATTCCTGGCGGCTGCACCTTGTGAATCAGCCGCTGACACCTTGGGTTATTTATGAACTGCTGGAGGTCGTCACCTGCTGCATAAAATAATTACGAGCTGCGGAGGAATACAGGAGACGTGTTGTCATGGCGATAAAGGAGTCTAAAAAAGACGTTTTGTAAACAGGGCGATGTTTTAAAGGGTACCTGTCTCGTGCCCATAGTAGGGGGAAAATTACCAAATATATGAACACCTCTAAAGCCTATCAATTTTCTAGGACCTGATGCCATCAATACTGTATAAGGCATGATGGTGAACTCCCTCCTGGTGTGTAGGTGGCCATGGGTGGTGACAGAGGGTCAACTTTTGGCTAGAACTGGCCAGCAGCCAGTTTCCACCTTCTCCCTGTCTGGTGGGGGATAAATGCTGGTGGTGTATGGAAGTGCTCTCTCTCTCTCTGATGAACGTGCTATTGTTTGCTCTTATAGATTGTTGTAAGGAACATTCACATCTGTCTCATAGTTTACCTCTGCTGGGGGTGCAAAGGGGTCCTTAACCTGTCCAGGCTCTTGAAGTGTTAGGCTAAAGCTGGCTACTAAAAATATTTGGGAAAATGTTCATTTTAAGAACATTTATTTTGATTTTCTAATCATTTGTGCAAGCAGCAACAGCCCTGAAGAAGGCTTGATGGTACCAAACTGTATCTTGAGGAACACAACTGGTACCAAACTGTATCCTGGGGCTGCAAGTGGCACCAAAATGTATCCTGAGTGCACACCTGGCACCAACTGCATCTTGAGGAACACAACTGGTACCAAACTGTATCCTGAGGGCCTAACTGGCACCAAACTGTAACCTGAGGACCTAGCTGGCACTGAACTGTATCCTGAGGGTTGAAATGGCACCAAACTATATCCAAAGGGCTGAACTGCCAACAAACTGTATTCCAAGGGCCCAACTGGCACCAAACCTTATTCCAAGGGTCCAACTGGCAACAAACTTTAACTCCAGGGCCCAATTGGCAACAAACTGTGTTCCAAGGGCCCAACTGGCAACAAACTGCATCTTGAGGACTCAACTGACATCAAATTGTATCCCAAGGGACCAACTGGCAACAAACTGTATCCCGAGGGACAAACTGGCACTGAACTGTATCTCGAAGGCCCAACTGGCAACAAACTTAATTCCTAAGGGTCCAGTTGGCACCAAACTGTATCCGGAGGACCACAACTGGTACCAAACTGTATCCTGAGGGCCCAACTGGCACCAAACTGTAACCTGAGGGCCTAACTGGCACCAAACTGTAACCCGAGGGCCTAACTGGCACAAAACTGTATCCTGAGGGTTGAACTGGCACCACACTATATCCCGAGAGCCGAACTGCCAACAAACTGTACTTCAAGGGCCCAATTGGCACCAAACCTTATTCCAAGGGTTCAACTGGCAACAAACTGTGCTCAGAGGGCCCAACTGGCAACAAACTGCATCTTGAGGACTCAACTGACAAGAAACTGTATCCCAAGGGACCAACTGGCAACAAACTGTATCCTGATGGACCAACTGGCACTGAACTGTATCTTGAAGGCCCAACTGGCAACCAACATTATATCTTAAGGGTCCAGTTGGCACCAAACTGTGTCCTGAGGGCCCAACTGGCACCAAACTGTATCCCGAGGGCCCAACTGGCACCAAACTGTATCCCGAGGGCCCAACTGGCAAAAAACTTTAATCCGGGGAATCAACTGGCAACAAACTGTATCCCGAGGGTCCAGCAGGCAACAAAAATGTACCCAAGGGCCAAATTGGCAACAAACTGTATCCCGGGGGCCCAACTGGCAACAAACTGCATCTTGAGGGCTCAACTGACAACAAAACTGTATCCCGAAGGACCAACTGGCAACCAACTGTATCCCGAGGGATCAACTGGCACTGAACTGTATCTCGAAGGTCCAACTGGCAACAAACTTTATACCAAGGGACAAGTTGGCACCAAACTGAATCCTGAGGGCCCAACTGGCAACAAACTGTATTCCAGAGGGCCCAACTGGCAACAAACTGTATCTCGTGGGCCCAACTGGCACAAACCTTATACAGAGGACCCAACTGGCAAAAAACCTTATCCCGGGGACCCAACTGCCAACAAATTGTATCCCGAGGGTACAGCTGGCAACAAAATTTTACCCAAGGGCCCAATTGGCAAGAAAATGTATTCCAAGGGCCCAGTTGGCAACATACTGTATCCTAAAGGGACCAACCGGCACTGAACATTATCTTGAAGGCCCAACTGGCAATGAACTGTATCCCAAGGGTCCAACTACACAACTTTGTGATGGAGTTTGAGAGGTTTAAATAATTTTCAACTACCAATTGGTCTGCAATGGTAGCATAGACATAAAAAGTTATTTTTTTTTCTACTCTGTTTGCAATCTATCTCCCCATGTGATAGAATCATTTTACATACTATCGCCAGCCTGGCAATAACACATTTTGGAGTGGAGTTACACTTTAATTGCTGTGCTAAAAGAAAATAAGATATTTTATATATATATATATTTTTTATATAAGACCATTTGGTATAATTGGTTGGATCCATTTTTTTGAAAAATACACCTTATTGGCAGATGGCACTGGTCCCTAGTAAAAGGATAGGCAGATCCCCGAGCCAGAGACAGCCCCCTCACCTGGTAAGACCTTTGCTGGTGGTCCTGAAATGATTGTCACATGCTCGCTCTCTGCTTTCCTTCCCACATTTTGGGGTAAACTGAGCTGGCACAATGTAAGGACAAGTGGACAGTTCCTCCTGGCTAGAGGAACAAAAGAAGGAGATTAAAGTGCATTAAATAGAGTGTGGTCTAGCACAGTGCACTCCGAGGCTGCTGCCGGAACTGAACTCACATTGTACTAAAAAGTTGGGGAATTCCCTATTCTTCCTCCCACTTCCTGCTGTGTCTCTGGGACAGGAAATGAAGGGAAATCTCTCAAGCTGGGCACAGATTCTAACCATTCCCCATACAAAACTCAACATAACGGTTTGGCTTTAGATATACATCAATGTCTTTGAATCGCAAAAACACTCTCAGCAGTCTCAGTTACATTGTAAGTACATGAATAAAAGGGCCATTCTACACACAGCAAATCATGGATTGGACAGCGGGTTTAACCTCAAAACTGCTTCTTTTTCTTTTTATCATTAAACCTGAGTTCCCAGTTCCACCAGTTTCCAGTTGCTGTTGACATTCTTGGGGAGTCTCACTCTGATTGATGAAATGAGCTTATTTTTACATTACAAAAAAATGTCACACTGGCAGTGACACAGCCTTGTTTGCAGTAGGTATGGGTAACATGGAGCTGAGACCTTTTATAGTCGACAGTAAGTGAATTTAAACATGCCTGGGGTAACCATGGATCTATACTCAGATGGAAAAAGTAAAAAATAAATCAACAATAAAAAATAAAAAATGGGGCAGTCGCAATAGACCACTTGGTCTTTTTCTGTTGTCACATATCTTTGTTTCTAGGGTAGGAAGAAAGGAACTCTTGGAAAGGAAGTCTGAATGCAATCTACTCACTAGGGGGAGAACCTCTGGGGGAATCTAGGATGGAAAAGGACCTGGGGGTCCTAGTAGATGATAGGCTCAGCAATACCAACCTGCTGCTAACAAAGCAAACAGAATATTGGCGTTAAAAAGGGGGATCAACTCCAGAGATAAAACGTTAATTCTCACACTCTACAAGACTCTGGTCCGGCCGCACCTGGAGTATGCTGTCCAGTTCTGGGCACCAGTCCTCAGGAAGGATGTACTGGAAATGGAGTGAGTACAAAGAAGGGCAACAAAAATAATAAAGGGTCTGGAGCAGTGGTTCTCAACCTTTCTAGTGCTGTGACCCCTTGATAAAATTTCTCAAGTTTTGGGGACCCAAAACAGTAAAATAATTTTCGTAGCGTGGGGTTGTCAGCAAGGCAAGACAAGTAAATTATGCCCCTAACCCACGGATATTTAGCGCTCCCTGAGTCCCTTCCACTTAGGATGTACCACTCTTTCTTTTTGTTCTCCTTCTTTCCCTTTTATCCCTCTCTATACTAATTTCTTGTTTTTTTCCCTATCCCTCTCTTGCCGTTTTTTTGGTCTTTCTCTTATTCTTTCTCTCCCTTTTTCTTTGTTCCTCCCCCTCTTTTCCTCTCCCTTCCATGTATTCTCTATTTATATTCCTTCTCTTACTCCTTGGTGGGGGGGGAATGGGATGAGTGGCAGTTCTGGCGGGGAGTTGGGTTGATTGGCAGTGCTGGTGGGGGGTGGGATCAGTGGCAGTGCTGGGGGGGGTTCTGATCAGCCAACTTAGGTGCTCTTGATCAAAGTCATCTGCTGATCTGAGAACTGGCAAATATATATTAATGGCAACTATAATCACAGGTAGTGTTACTCACTGTGTCTCCGGCGTCACTGTGTCTCCGACTTTGTGGTGTCTCGTAGCAGTGACACCTATGCCAAAATCAGGAGATAGGGTCTCCTTCAGCCCCTCCTACTTCACATTCCTCCCCAGTCAGCTGACCTAAGTCTCTGCCCCCCAGCCATGCCGTGAACTGAATGGGCGGCTGTGAAGAGGCTGAGTGGGCGGCCATAGGCTCCAGGGACAACCCTGCTGGGAAGCCGCGAAAAGGCTGGGTGAGCGGTGCGGGCTTCTGGAACAGCCTAGGATTCGGGGACCCCTGGCAAATTGTCATCTGACCCCCAGGTTGAGAACCACTGGTCTGGAGGATAATAGTTATGAAGAAAGTTTGCGAGCACTGAACTTATTCTCTCTGGAGAAGAGACACTTGAGGGGGGATGTGATTTCAATATACAAATACCGTATTGGTGACCCCACAATAGGGATAAAACTTTTCTGTGGAAGGGAGTTCAATAAGACACTTCTAAAATTAGAAGAAAAGAGGTTTAACCTTAAACCGTGTAGAGGGTTCTTTACTGTAAGAGCGGCAAGGATGTGGAATTCCCTTCCACAGGCGGTGGCCTCAGTGGGGGGCATTGATAGTTTAGTTTGAAAAAACTATTAGATAAGCAAAAGAACGACCGCCACCTGAACATACAAGGATATACAATGTGATACCGACATATAATTACACACATAGGTTGGACTTGATGGACTTTTTTCAACTTCACTTACTATGTAACTATATAAGTCTTGGGTAGGAAAGAAGGAACGCCCGGTTGTCTAGAGAAATGCAGTTTTCAAAGTATGGTTCATAGGCGTATATTAAAAGTATCAACATGTACATTAAACCAACACATTTTGTGGGAAAGGACTCCCCCTTCTTCAGGGCTGTTGCTGCATGCTATTGGATGGGAATGGTTCCCAAAACTTATATTAATTACAAGATTTCTGGTTGGTGTGTACACTGAGGGGGGGGATCGCACATCCAATAGCACGCAGCAACAGCCCTGAAAAAGGGCAAGTCCTTCCCCCCAAAACCTGTTGGCTTGATGTACATGTTGCTGCTAAGTTAAAAGTTGCCTTTCTCTGGACAACCCCGTACCCCTTCCTTCCTACCCAAGTCCACATATGGAAACAACCATTAGGTTGTAGAGAAAATGTGGCAGCCCAAGCCCTAAGAGGGTCCATTGCCACCATCCACCATTGGGAATAACCTACTGGAAGGGATTTCTTTTAGTTTCTAGTTTTGGGGGGAGTGACTCTTTAATTTTGCATTTGTTACCAGGAATCCATACCAAATGTACAATGCACAAGACTGTTCTTCATGACCCTTCCATTGGTTATGGTGACAAAGGCTCAAAGAATGAAGTTAACAAGAAGCCAAAACTTCCTGTACGTAGCTGCTTTTAGACATTCAGATAATGTACTGTATGTAAATATATAAAATGTAATGTATTAGAAACATGTTAAAATAACATAGATAAGAATAAGAACAATATATCAGGCCATGATAATGATTAGAGCATGTTGGATACAATTCTATATGGCTATTGGGATAGTACAACATTTCCTTGAAATGATGACCAATCTGCACTTCAAATAATAGACCGAACCCAAAGAGCCCAGTGAGCCATTGGGACAATCACCAGGGAAGAAATTTCTCAGAGCACCATCCAGCCCAAAGTCCAAAATTGAAAGGATTCTCGTTACCCCGAGGAAGAAATACAGACTTTTTTTGAAATGCGTTGGGAGTGAGAAGAATTGTACCCAACATGTTTTGATCATTATCATAGTCTGATATTGCTTTATTCTTATCTATGTTATTTTAAAATGTTTCTAATAAATTACATTTTATATATTTACATGTGTGTATAAGCAGGTTTACTTTACTTTAAGTCATCAAATAAAATGTCCTGATCTTTCTATATAATGCACAATACATACATTTTCAGTACAGTGTGTATCCAACAGAATATAAAAAAACTTCCATAAAAATCAAGCATGTCTTTCTCCGGAGTCCAACTTTTTTATAAAATTGTATTTGATTGAATATTTGTAATGAAATCTTAATTTGGGTTGATTGTTCCTCGATGATTTTTTTGTCCTTCATTTAAAAATTTCAGTAAAATCTTTTCTTTGATTGGATTTTTTTTTGCTTATCTGATTTTATTCTTACTGTACAGAAACTCAGAAGTATAAAATTGTGCTTTTCTCTTGCAGGGAGGCCATACGTGGTCTAATATTTAAAGGGATTAAACTAATTTGCAACAAATGTCTCACAGTCATCATCAACTACCAAGCAATTAACACCCCTGCCGTCTTAGTACTAGTTACTGCGCACCACGATTGTCCAGACATGTAGATCTTTCTAGTCAAAGGGCATTTCCTCCATTCACCACCGTTTTGCATCTGTACATCGGCCAATAGGGGAGAGAAGTTATGATGGGCCCCTGTGGTGCCTTTGATTACAAAAAGCTATAGAATTGTCATGGGTAGACATTACTTTCAGCAAGCCTGATATAGCTCTCACAACCCCAGCTGTGAATCATATGCACCTGAAACGTGTACAACATAGGGGATGAAGTGCCATGGTTGGTGTCCCCTGCCCTCCATGTTGCCTTCGCAGCTAGTGTGATGTTTGGATGAGGTTCCTTCTGGGGAGATCCAGGGGTACCGCTGGATCCACCCATTCTTCTCCCATTGGCTATGGGTTTGGGGCTGTTGGTAGATGTCGTTTTGAAGACCCCTTTCACACGAGGGGTCCGCCTGTCCATTTTTCAGGTGGACCCGATTGGACCCTCCAGTCTCCTCTATGGGTAGTCGGATGTAAATGGACTAATGTCTGTTTACACCTGGCTACCTCGGATCTGGGAAACAAACTGAAGGGGATCCATTCCTTTCTGTCCGTCCGTATCTGCATAAGCAGAGCAGACACAAACCTGTCATTAGGCCGCTCCGCTCAGCAGGGGATCAGGTCCGCTGCTGAGCAAAACCATATCTGGCCCGTGTGAAAGGGGCATAAGGGTTGCTGTTCCCCTTTCATTGGTCACCATTTTTTAAACTTGGCTACATAGCAGTAGTTGGTCACATTTGTCTTGACCTGTTTTGTGATGTTGAAGACATTTCATTACTCAACCAAGAGTCTTCCCCAGTTCTAATGAGTAGATATCAAAAGGAATGGAGGTTATATAGAAGAATCTACTGTGTGTACCAGCCAACATCCCAGACTTCAATTTTGTACATGGTTTCCCCTTGGGGGAGGGACTTTAAAGGCATGGACTATGAGACATACAATGTCGTAAAAAAATATATAATAATTTTATTAAATACTGTATCAAAAAAGACATAAAACTCATACGAACATATATAAGAAAATCTGTGCGAAAAAAAGCTCTCAGGTGCATAATGTTCTAGAAGGGTCCATAGAAAAGAATGTACACAAGGTATGGACATGTAACAATAGAAATGCATACAATATTTCCTACATGTCACTGAGTTTTTTCTCCGTAACGCGTAGGAAATATTGTATGCTTTTCTATTGTTACATGTCCATACCTTGTGTGCATTCTTTTCTGTGACCCTTCTGGAACATTATGCACCTGAGAGCTTTTTTCGCACAGATTTTCTTATATATGTTTGTATGAGTTTTATGTATTTTTTGATACAGTATTTAATAAAATTATTATATATTTTTTTACGACATTGTATGTCTCATAGTCCATGCCTTTAAAGTTCAGTTCTAATGAGTGTCAGAAACATACCCAGCATTTAAAACCACACACGTACCTCAGTCCCCTTAATCCAACCAACCAACCAATTCATGGAATATTTCAGAGCAGATGATGATTATCCAAAGCAGGATGGGCGTTGTGAAAGTTTATGAAACCCCCCTGTGCAACATTTGCCTTGGTCATTGATTTAAGGTGACAGAATGACTTGTGAGGATATGAATGCTGGGATATATACCCGAACTGATCATTAAAACATAAAGAATGTCTTTACCATTACAGAGCAAATGCAGTTGAATTTGACCAAATATTGCTAGCTATACCAGGATCTAGACCAGCCTTTCTCAACTGTTGTAACATCTAGGAACCATTGAAAAACCTTTCTGGTCTCAGGGAACCCCTGCTAATATTTTCTATATCTAGCACTCATGGTACATTAGTATGATGGTCCTAAAAAAGGATGCTAAATTTAGGGTCAGTAGGAAGAATCACCCCTCAAATAGATAACTAAAAAAAACACTGTGTCACTCTTCTGAGAGGCAGACATTGCTCATGGAACCCCTAGCAACCCCTGGTGGAACCCCAGGGTTCCATGGAATACTAGTTGAGAAAGGGTGATCTAAACAGGTGAAAACCTTCATGGGTTTACAACTTGGCATGGTTGAACGGGATAACTGGACAGGATTGTTCAAGGAACCCCTAACCTCTGGAGGGACCCCAGAGTTCCATGGAATCCCAGTTGAGAGACTAATCTAGACAGATGAGAACCTTCACAGGTTTACAACTTGGCTTGGTTGAAAAGGACGACTAGACAGAATTGCTCAAGGAACCCCTAACAACCTCTGAGGGAACCCCAGGGATTCATAGAATCCTGGTTGAGAAAGATAAATCTAGACAGTTGAGAACCTTCCTAGGTTTACAACTTGGCTTGGTTGAAAAGGATGACTGGACTGGATTGCTCAAGGCACCTCTAGCAACCTCTGGAGGAATCCCAGGGTTTCATGGATCTCTGGTTGAGAAAGGGTGATCTAAACAGGTGAAAACCTTCATGGGGTTTATAGCGTGGCTTGGCTGAAAAGGATGACTGGACAGGGTTGTTCAAGGAACCCCTAGCAACCTCTGAAGGAACCTCCAGGTTCCATGGATCTCTGGTTGAGAAAGGGTGATCTAAACAGGTGAGAACCTTCATGGGTTTACAACGTGGCTTGGTTGAAAAGGATAACTGGACAGGATAGCTCAAGGAACCCCTAGCAACCTCTGGAGGAACTCTGGGGTTCCATGGAATCTTGGTTGAGAAAGACTAATCTAGACAGATGAAAACCTTCACAGGTTTACAACTTGACTTGGTTGAAAATAATGACTGGAGGACAGTTATAGTTTTTCTTTTACTGCTTGTGTTATTGCCTGGTACAATAGAGACCTCCTCATGTAACAGGCGATATTTAGGAATTTTATTGAATATCTTTCCTACCTATTTCCTAATATCTCATTTGCCAAAAACAACAGAGGTTAAAGTTACATTGGTTAATTGACCTGCAGCTGTATGAGAAACCTTAATGAAATGAGACCAAGGTATGGGACTTGGGGGTAATAAAAGGTGAACATCACCCAAGGCTGACATTCAGTTGTGGTGAACACAAGTATTAGACTCCAGTGGTAAGACTTACCTACAGTATATTTCCTCATTACCCCCTACAGGAATAACATATGGGTGTCATTGTCTTCCATTTTCTTACTTATTTTTTTTATTTTATTCTGCTTTTCTGAGAGGGATGAGCAGAGTGATTACTGCAAAAATTTGAGATTTTGCTGATAGCTTAGCTGAGCTGCTTAGGAAAAATTAGCTTGAAAAAAAAAAACTATTAAGAGGCTGCATGTTTTTTGGGGTGTATGTAGGTCGAGGGCTGTTTTTTTTTTGGCACAGAAACAGGTCCAGGATAAGTAAAAGGAGCTTCTGTGACACTCAGGAGGCATTTAAGGTCAACTGCACCCTTAAAAACATTTATCTACTAGAACCAAAGCTCTGCTTTATGGACTACTATGGACCAATACACAAATACTTGTTCAAAGGCTATATGCATCAGGTTGCATTAGGACATTGAACATATATGGGTGTATTGGTCCATAATAGTCTATAAAGTAAGGTTTTGGTTCTAGTGGATGAAGATTCCAGACCTTTGAGGAAGTTGAGGAACCTAAAATATTATTTTTTACCCTTAAAAACAACCCGAAACCACCTTTTTGTCTCGGACGCATCTCGACAAAATGGCAACATTTAGCTGAAATTTTATGATTTTCACCAAAACTTCAGGGAAATGTAAACAGTCAGTTTTGCTCATCCCTAATCACGGAGAAGCTATCGGAGACGGCTGTGTGGTGATCTGGTTATGATGGTTAGTTGTAATGAATTGCAGGAAACTGGGAATTCTCAGATCTTGCCACTGGAGACTTGGGAGTTATTATAAGCTGACATGTGATTCAACTTTAAACCTCAAGAACTTCAGGCACTGCTCTAAGCAAAATCCTATAGCGCTCTGGTGACTTCCACTGAGTGTACGTGCTGGCTTTAAGAGGCCCATACCGGCTCTATGTGCATATGTAGGAAGAAAGAAGATGAAACGCCGCACTCCACAAAAAACAGCCCAGGTGTGAAGGAGAGTGAAAACGTCTTCAGTTGGACTCCTCCCTCAATATGACTAAGTCCTGTAGGTGGGGAAAAATGCGTTAAGGCCATGACTTAGGAGGAGTCAGGTTGAAGCCGCTTTCACACCTGGGTTGTTTTTTGTGGAGTTCAGTGTTTTATCCTCTTTCTTCCCACATATATGAGCCAACTTGCTAGTTACCATGCAAAACTGAAATAAATATTTTTAGATGGAATTAACATTTAAAAATTGAGGTGTTTCCTGTAGCAAAAATAATTTTCTGGGTCACATTTTGATGGCTGCTACATTCAGGATCTTTGCCCTTCCCGTCCTCTATTCTTTATAGATCAGCCTTCATGTATTTAAGTGACCTTGTCATAATTAGTCACAATCAACTGGTCTTGCTTTGTAATGTTGGAGATGTTCCACTACTTATCCAATCAGTTGCCTAAGCTTTATTGGTTGTCAGGAACATAGATTAAATCCAGCCATAGACACTGCAATTTTCTTTTGGTTGCAGGTAAGAAAATCGCTTGATTCCCCCCTCAACACAGCTAGTGTTGATGGGGAATCCCTCCCACTGAGCTTTTGTGTTCTCCCGGCAGAGGGAGCCATCCTTGCCGGGAGAACACACAGTGATTATTGCTAGCCGCTGGCAATAATCCCTTCAAATATCTGACAGGCTGGTTGTACCCAAGTTGACCATTCAACTTGGGTACAATCAGCCTGCCTATCCATGGTTAGGATCTCAACCGGTCCATGCTGAACCGGTCAAGATTTGAACCGTGTATGGCTGGCTTAAGGTGACAGAGTCCCCCCTGTGGCTATAAATACTGGGGTATGTTTCTGACTATCATTAAAGCTAAGGAAGGCAATTGGATAAGTAGCAAAACATCATCAACATTACAAAGCAAGTCGAGTTGAATGTGACTAACTACTACTAGGTAAGCCATAACCTGGATAAATCAGAACATTCACAGTTAAAGTAACCTCAGACGTGAAACTTTTCAAAATTCTTGAACAATTCTTCCATTGTCTTTCCAGCTAGAGCATTCACCTGTCCACACTGGTCTCTGCCAGTCTATTGTTCATAATTGCTAATGCCCCCACACCACCTGAGAAGCCATTGTGCCGGGAACTTGTGCCAATTTGCCTCGGGCAACCATTGGCTGTCTCCGAGAGTTGCTTCTGCATGATGGCCAATGAGACTTTGTTGGACGCCAAGAAGTCTTTCATGGAGATCATCTCACCCGACATCCTCCTGCCGTCCGTCTCACTCTCATAAACTCCGTCCGTTTCAATGGAGATGTTCCGTCTAGTTCGAACATTGTGCGGCATGACCACGTTTCTTTTAGGCCTAAAAAATTTTCTTTGGCATCTTTGGCAACATCGGCATTCTAGTTTCTTTAATATCCAATTGACACACTGTTTGATGACTATCGAAATAACATTAAATAAGGAATATATACAGCAAACCCCCATAAAAATAAAGATGAAATTGCCACAACGATAGAGTCCTTGGTTTTCATATTTGGCTTTTTGACTACTGACCATGTCACCAAATCCGATAGTGCTGAAGGCAACAAAGCAAAAATAAAGAGAGTCGAAGTAGCCCCATCCTTCGATTAGCGAGTACATGGCAGAGGCACAGCAAGATATTATAATGGACGCCAAGCACAAAATGAGCATTACGTAATATACGGATGGTTTCCATCCAGCTAAACTGTCCACCTCCGAGTTACCAGAGCTCCGACGCGTTTCGGGAGGCATGCCTTCCTTCCTCCTCAGCTGCCTCTCGTAAAACGACTTCATGATAAAGGCGATGACTGTGATCAGACGTTCCAGGAAGAGGTTGAAGAACAAGATGGTGGCCGCGCATCCAATCAAGCCGTAGAATATAAGGAAAATCTTCCCTGCAATGGTGGCTGGGGTGGTCATGCCAAAACCTGAAAGGCAAAATATTGATATTTAATTGCTGTTCTGGTTTTAATGCTAGCTACATATTACAATTTTGAAAAAAAAATGCTTTGTTTTGAAGGTAAAATTTGTGAAGGCCAAATTTGCTTGACAATAAATAAACAAATCAAGTCAACTTTTTCTTTCCTTGAAGGGTATGTTTCTAGGGTGTATTTAGGGAAATTTATTTTATTTCCTGTATTTCTTTGTATTCTTGCTCTGTGTGTATTTGTTTGTTATTGCTCTCCATGACAAAGTCCTGTTGGTGGGGCGAAACACGCCAAGGAGGCATGGCTTAGATGGAGCCGGGCTCAGGCTGCTGCTACTTGTGTGGCAGACAAGCTTGCACAGTGTGCGGCAATCGGGAGACATTCTTTGCCTACAGATTGCATAAAGTCAGGACGGACTCCTTACCCAGCCTGCACCCAAAGTGGAATCTATCGACCATGGCTATAGAAGCCTGAGCAGAGACCCAAAGCTCTATACAGGTTCACTGGATAGGCGTGCGCACAGGGTGTGCCGGTTGTGCCTGGACACACCCTAATCTGGGGTCAGCAACCTATGGATCACAATCTACCCATTGATCATGGTTAGGTGATGAGAGTAGACAGCAATCCTTCCTTGCTAACCCCCGGAACCTGGAAATGAGGGGCAGCAGGGGGTGGCATTTGGAACCATTATGTATTTTCCTTCGACAACAGCTGAAAGTAGGCTTTCTGGCATCCGGCTGCAACAGGAGGAAAATAAAGGGGATTGGTACCAGTATATGCTGCCCCCGCCGCCCCTCCTGTCCCTGTTCCTCTTCTTTCTGCTACCCAAGCCCCCCTGTGTGCTCCCCTGGTCCCCCCTCCCCCTGCAGTACCACTGGCTTCCCCTCCTTTCCTCTCCCAATAGCTGCTGTGGAGGAACGTTTGAGGATGGAGAGCAGGGAAGGGTACGGCAAATATGTCATTTACCAGCTACTTCCTTTTCTGAATGAACACAGTGTGTGATTGGCACTGTCCACTGCCCTACTGACAATGTCCATGTTTTCATACATTTATACATAATACAAATATACTGTATACACGGACACACACGCATGTGTGTTAGAGCTCTGGGGTGCACACTCTAATACAATCGGCTGCACACACCTATGGTTCACGGCTTGTTATTTGTGTTTTCACAGCCGGTTTACACCAGAATGTGGTGTAGGAAAGGTGTGTTCCGTTTCCCGCACCGAGTTCAAAATGCACTGCCTTTGCGATCTGTTGTGGGCACCATGCAATCTGGTGCAGCACGTTTTATCAAAAGTAGCCCATGCTGTTCTTTTTGTACCCTTAATGGACGGGCCGCCCCTGATAATAGACATGAGCCGGCAACTCGATAGCTTCTTCATCAAAAGAATTTCTTGCTGCACATCAGCATTTGCAGGATGCAAAAAGATGTTAACGCGTTTCAGCCGAAGCCTTCCTCATAGCATTCATTAATACAATTAAAATTTGATATATATATATATATAACAAAATAGCCGTCACTCTGCTCACACACTCTTTAGATGCAGCGCTTGGGTGAGTTTTCTTGGTGTATATATTGAGTTTTGTTTTTTTCAATTCATTAAAGTTTATTTTTTCCCAAATTATTGCATTTGTGAAACTGCTGCGCAAAAAAATATGTGACATAAAAAACGACTGCCATTTTACTCTCTTAGGCCTCGGCTAGAAAAAAAAAAAAAATTATATATATATATATATGATTGATCAAATGGGGAGGACAGGGGATTATCACGGTGCCAGAGAAAAGAGATATGAAGATAAGATAGCAGATGTAAAATTACAAAAAATACTTTACTTCACAAAATTCAAAGTTCAATACATACAGGAGACGATAAAATCATTAGCTGAGATTGACATATATATTATACATGACCAGAATGCAGTAGGGTGGGCCAGGGGTGGGCGGCCTTCAAAGCAAAAAAAGATTTTAAACTAGTCCTAGAGTCATTGTCAAGTTAACCAGCGCTGCTCAATATGTCTCTGCCATCGACACATCGATTGCCTCTGGTCATGAAAGAGTTAATGCCCTTCCTATTATCCTGGTTAAAATTCATACAATGTAGCAATGTCAATATTTGATAACCATAATATACATTTTATCTGAGAAGCCGCTTTCATCAAAGCGTCCAATCAATTCATTTCAAACTGTTAATTAGCGCGCCGGACTAATTATACCTTGCGGCGACAACTCCCTGCGGGATTTGCGGTCGGGGGGCGAACTTCAGGCCAGTCGCTGAACACAGGAAAATGACGGCTGCGCCATTCTTCAGAGTAAACCAATTAATGGAGATGATGCCGGCTGTCAAATGTCATCATCAACGACATTTTACAACATATGCTTCTCAGCGGCAGCAAATTAGCATTTAATTTCAGGCGACTCGTTTGCCAATTAGAACGGCCGTGAAAACGCAGATCAATTTTATCCGGGCCTTGTGACATACAGACACCGATCAGCTGATTTCTGAAAGCTGACCTCCGGCCTCCCCTCTGGCCTTGCACAGTTGTACCGGCTCCTCTCCTCTCCTGAAATGGCTTTCTCTGATTTCACTGCACTTCAGTGGCGGCTGGTGCT
Source organism: Aquarana catesbeiana (assembly GCF_042186555.1). Classification (NCBI taxonomy): domain Eukaryota; kingdom Metazoa; phylum Chordata; class Amphibia; order Anura; family Ranidae; genus Aquarana; species Aquarana catesbeiana. The sequence continues at coordinate 20,873,647 of NC_133336.1, forward strand.
CAATACTGGGGGGGGGGGGGCGGCAAACAAACCTGTCCCCCTCACTTGCACAAATGCGGGAGATGGACGGTAAGGCAGCGATCGGACGGTGGGACGTGATCGGAGGTGGTGCAGGCTCCTGGAAGCTGCCCCTGCCCCCTCACTCGCACTAGCTCCCCCCCCCACCCTCCATGTCCTTAGCTTAGGAGGTGGAGCTGGATCCAGGATAGGGGTCCCCCCACCTGCTGCAGCTTGCCGAGGGAAGAGCAGGACCGCTGTGTCTCCTGAACAGGAAGTGGGTCCTGAGACCCGATTGGCCAGGGCGTCCTAAGACTCCCTGGCCAATCAGGTCTCAGGACCCGCTTCCTGATTCGTCGGGAGGAGAAGCAGGAAGACGTTAGCGATTATTAATTTGCTAATGTCACACAACTGGGCGGGCTCAGGGCACATCGCTCTGCGCCCCAAGCCCACCCTTTTTTGAAGCTAATTAGAGTCTCAGGCTCTAATCATGTGCTTCAAAAAAGAAAAAAAAATTGAAATTCATGCGTTCGGCGCCCTGCATGTAGATTAGGGGCCAGGCGCATGGATTAGGGGGGCAGCGCCCCTGTGCCCCTATTGAAACGGCCGCCACTGCACACTATGAGCTTCTCAATAGAAGCTGCAGCAAGTCAAACAAATGCTTTAAAAGATTTGTGAGTATGAACACTCGGTTATATAGCATGTAATGAGAGTTTTTCATAGTCTGGGTTTAACCCCTTCAATGCTGGGCACTTTCACCCCCTTCCTGCCTAGGCCATTTTTTAGCTTTCAGCGCTGTCGCACGTTGAATGACAATTGCGCAGTCATGCAACACTGTACCCAAATTTATTTTTTATTTATCTTTTTCTTCACACAAATAGAGCTTTCTTCTGGTGGTATTTAATCACTGCTGGGATTTTTTTTTTACTAAAAAAAATAAAATAAAACATTTTTTTTTGGAAAATTTTGGAAATAAGAAATTTTTCACTTTTACCGATGTGCGCCGATAAGGCTGCAATGATGGGCACTGATAAGGTGGCACTTATGGGAGCTGGTGAGGCGGCACTTATGAGCACTGATTAGGTGGCACTGATGAGGAGGCACTAATATGCGCACTGATGGGAACTGATAGGTGGCACTGATATGTGGCTCTGGTGAGCATTAATAGGTGGCACTGGTGGGCACTGATAGATGGCACTTGTGGGCACTGATGGGCAGCACTGGTGGGCACTGATAGGCGACACAGATAGACAGCACTGATGGGCAGCGCTGATGGGCACTGATGGGCACTGATGGGAGGCACTGATGGGCATTGATGGGCAGCACTGATGAGCACCGACTGGCATTACTTATGGGCACTGATGGGCACTGATTGGTGGCACAGCTGGCACTGCATGGGCTTTCCTGTAATCAGGGCACTGATGATCAGTGCCCTGATTACTTGTCCAGGTCTCCTCTGCGAGGAGATGCCGTTGATCGGTACTCCTCGCCACACTCTCTGTCAGTGTGAGGTGAGGAGAGCCGATTCACGGCACTTCCATATTTACATGTGGCCGGCTGTGATTGGACACAGCTGATCACATGGTTACAGAGCCACGGCTCTTTACAGAGATCGTGGTTGCGCCATGTCCTAGCAACATGGCGCGGCCACGATCGCCATGCTCGGTAGCGGCTGTCCTGGGGCGCCGTCATATGACGTCCTCCCTGAACGAGATTTGCATTGTCCCTCCGGCAGTTAATCAGTTAATGACAATTTAATCAGGAAGTAGTAGAGTAGAGCTGCACGATTAATCATTAAAGAATCGAGATCACGATTCAACCGCCCTCACGATCCTAAAACAGCAATTCCTCAGTATTCAGTGCAGAGCCCTTCTCTGCTCACTGCTGACAGCTTTAAAAAAAAAAACAAAAAAACAAAAAAAAAAAACAGGCAGCCTGCCAAGTTTATCACAAGGAAGCTAAAGAGAAACATTGTAACATTTAGTTATTTTAGATCAAAAGAATGAACTTCGGTCTGTAAATGAGATCAATTTAACCACTTAAAGACTAAACTTTTTTCTGACACTTGTTGCTTACAAGCTAAAATCTGTATTTTTTGCTAGAAAATTACTTAGAACCCCCAAACATTATATATATATATATATATATATATATATATATATATATATATACCCTAGAGAATAAAATGGCGGTTGTTGCAATATTTTATGTCACACTGTATTTGCGCAGCGGTCTTTCAAACGCAATTTTTTGAGAAAAAAATATACACTTTAATGAAGTAAAGAAAAAAAAACTGTAAAGTTTGCCCAATTTTTTTGTATAATGTAAAAGATGATGTTACGCCACGAGTTTCGTGATCTCTATTCTAAGGAAAAAAATTGTGATTCTCATTTTAGCCAAAATCGTGCAGCTCTACTGTAGAGGTATCATTCATGCCATATATTGTTTTGTTTGATGAATACCATCTCTAAGACCTTATTATACAAAATGTAAGGTTCTTTCTTATAGTTGCGCCTTAATCAGGAAATATTACAGTATAGATAGCATTTATGCCTTATATGGTTTATAAACTTTTACATACTCTCAACAGTCTCTTGGCTTGCCTGTCTATCTTCTTTAATGAATACCATCTGTAAAGCCATAACTGTCACTTTTAAACCTATAGAATTACAACTTTCTAGACATATCTAAAATAATATATATTTTCTCATAGACACCATCAGATATGGACCTGGCATAAATTTATTCCAGTTTTCACATATCTCGCCGTGCAGAGTGCTCCATATTTTATGAAAGCTGAAATTACATTTCTGCTTTCCACATCCTGTTTTTACAACATCACTGATTATTTTAGAATGGTCTGAGCAAAAAAAATAAATAAAAAAAATATATATATATATAATTTTATCTGACAGCTTTCCAGCCATAAACTGAGAAGAAAAAGAAAATCTCATCAATATTAAAGCGGAACTTCAGTCATTTTTTCATCTTTCCATCTATTAAATCTTCTGCCCTTGTTGTTGTTGTTTTAACTTTGGATAGTAAAACATTTTTTTTTCTGCCAGTAAATCCCTTATACAGCCCACTTCCTGTTTCTTGTCTGGTCATTAGTCTAGGCTTATGACATCATGGCACAGCTCTCTCTCTCACTGGTAAGAGTTTGCCAGGAAGGGAGGGGGTGAGTCATAAGAGGGCCAATGAGAGCTGCAGAGCTGGAGGCGTGCCTCTGTGTAAATCCAGGAAGTGAACAGGCAGCAGCTTCACCTGCCCACAGTTAAAATGGTTGCAGCCAGACTCAGTGGAGGGAGATTTCTGCAGCATATTTGGCAAGTACAGAATCACAGTGTATATAAAACAATAGGCAACGTGGTTGGAGGGAAGCTTCAGAATGGCAAAGATGTTGTTATTAATAATGTGAGCAGACTGCAGTTCCTCTTTAACTTCCAAGCTTCAGTCAGTCATTTCATACTGTTACCTGATCTGAGAAAAAATGTCAAATTCTTTTTCAGACGCAGAGAACTCCGTTGCAGACTCTAATGTGAGGACAAGCCGGGAGCGGTGCAGCATCAGACTAGGGCCAATGAAGATTTCTGCCCCCCCTCCCCCCCGCCGAGGATGAGAGCCCGTCCACTCAGTGTGCAAATTCCCATTTTATTCTCCTATCTGCCCAGAAGTGAGCGCAGAAGGATGCTGGCAATAAAAAGTTAGATCATTTAACTTTATTCAACTACTTCAGTCCCAGAGCAATTTCATTTTCATTTCATCTGCCACTTTTTTTTTTTTTTTTTGCCTTTTTAAGGTGTTATATACTATTCTTTTGGGATATTTAATGTTTTATTTACAAATATGCACATTTAAAGCTGACCTTTTTTGCTTGCTCTGATTTCACTGCTGTGAGCTTCTCACAATGTGCATTAGAAGCCAGATGAAGCCCATTTTATTTCCTGGCTGGAAGATGCCCATCTTGCCCTTTCCTCCCCAGCCTTATTTTCCCGCCCCTTACAGTCATTGGATTTCAGTTCTTCCAGTTATGGAAGTTCAGCATCACATATGGGAATGACCATAACCTTCAGAATTCTGTGCTGGGACGGAGTAACTCCCATTTTGCTATCCTGACGCAGCCGATCAAGATGGCCAAAGACTCCAAACTAAAGCCGCGTACACACAAGCGGAATTTCCGACAGAAAGAGTCCGATGGGAGCTTCTCATCGTATATTCCGACCGTGTGTGTGCCCCATCGGAGTTTTCCTGTCGAAAATTCAGGCGGACTTAGATAGAGAACATGTTCTATATTATTCTGACGGAACAAATTACTATCGGAAAAATCGCTCGTCTGTATGTTGTTCCAACGCACAAAAAACGACGCATGCTCTGAAGCAAGTACGAGACGGAAGCGATTGGCTACTGGCTATTGAACTTCCGTTTTCTAGTCCCATCGTACGTGTTGTACGTCACTGCGTTCTGGACAATCGGACTTTGGTGTGATCGTGTGTATGCAAGACAGCTTGAGCGGAATTCCGTCGGAACTCCGTCGGAATAAACCTTCAGAGTTTATTCCGACGGCAAAACCGGTCGTGTGTACGGGGCATTAGAAGAAGAAAAGGTGAAGATGAAAGCGCTGGTGACAAGGGGAACTGCGGCCATCGCATCTCTGGAAAAGGGTAGACACGTGCACTGCCGAGAAATTCATTCGTTTTGCGTTTCATTCACTTTTATTTTTCGTTTTTCGGGTCATTCGTTATGATCGCTATTCGTAAATTTGAAAATTCGTTATTTCGTAAATGATTTCCTTTCAAATTTGGCTGTTAGTGAACGTAACGAATGCAAATTTACACGAAGTTACGAATGATCAGGAATAAAAAATGCGGCATCTAAACAAATGGAATGGAACAAATTAATAATAAATAATAATAATAAAAACTTTTTATTATTATTATTGTTATTTATTATTATTAGTTTTTTTATGTTTCATTCATTTAGATTAGGGCAGTGGACGGTGTCAGTAGAGCAGAGGACGGTGTCAGTAGAGCAGTGGACGGTGTCAGTAGAGCAGAGGATGGTGTCAGTAGAGCAGAGGACGGTGTCAGTAGAGCAGTGGACGGTGTCAGTAGAGCAGAGGACGGTGTCAGTAGAGCAGAGGACGGTGTCAGTAGAGCAGTGGACGGTGTCAGTAGAGCAGAGGACGGTGTCAGTAGAGCAGTGGACGGTGTCAGTAGGGCAGAGGATGGTGTCAGTAGAGCAGAGGATGGTGTCAGTAGAGCAGAGGACGGTGTCAGTAGAGCAGAGGATGGTGTCAGTAGGGCAGAGGACGGTGTCAGTAGAGCAGAGGACGGTGTCAGTAGAGCAGAGGACGGTGTCAGTAGAGCAGTGGACGGTGTCAGTAGAGCAGAGGACGGTGTCAGTAGAGCAGTGGACGGTGTCAGTAGGGCAGAGGACGGTGTCAGTAGAGCAGTGGACGGTGTCAGTAGAGCAGAGGACGGTGTCAGTAGAGCAGAGGACGGTGTCAGTAGAGCAGTGGACGGTGTCAGTAGAGCAGAGGACGGTGTCAGTAGAGCAGTGGACGGTGTCAGTAGAGCAGAGGACGGTGTCAGTAGAGCAGTGGACGGTGTCAGTAGAGCAGAGGACGGTGTCAGTAGAGCAGTGGACGGTGTCAGTAGGGCAGAGGACGGTGTCAGTAGAGCAGTGGACGGTGTCAGTAGAGCAGTGGACGGTGTCAGTAGGGCAGAGGACGGTGTCAGTAGAGCAGAGGACGGTGTCAGTAGAGCAGTGGACGGTGTCAGTAGAGCAGAGGACGGTGTCAGTAGAGCAGAGGACGGTGTCAGTAGAGCAGTGGACGGTGTCAGTAGAGCAGAGGACGGTGTCAGTAGAGCAGTGGACGGTGTCAGTAGAGCAGAGGACGGTGTCAGTAGAGCAGTGGACGGTGTCAGCAGAGCAGTGGACGGTGTCAGTAGGGCAGAGGACGGTGTCAGTAGAGCAGTGGACGGTGTCAGTAGAGCAGTGGACGGTGTCAGTAGGGCAGAGGACGGTGTCAGTAGAGCAGTGGACGGTGTCAGTAGGGCAGAGGACGGTGTCAGTAGAGCAGTGGACGGTGTCAGTAGGGCAGAGGACGGTGTCAGTAGAGCAGTGGACGGTGTCAGTAGGGCAGAGGACGGTATGAGTAGAGCAGTGGACGGTGTCAGTAGAGCAGTGGACGGTGTCAGTAGAGAAGTGGTCCCCGGTCCCTTTCTCTGCAGCCTCAGCTGCACTAGGCAATGCATGAATAGGAAGTGCTCTGTGCTATCCTTCAGTTATGAATGGACACAGTGAGTGATTGATACTGATCACTCACTGCGTTCATTCAGAAAAGGAAGGGGCTGGTAAATTACTTATTCCCCCATTCTCCATCCTGAAGCCTCCCCTCTGTGTGACCGCAGCTTTCTTCTGCCTCTCGGGTGCCTTTGTTGCCACACCGCCTACCAGTCACCTCCTTTGTCAGATGCTGCCGGGTATTGCAAACCTCCTAGTGTGTCTTCTACAGTATTGTGACTGTGTACTACAAGTCCTCCTGTTGCCACCTCGTTGGAACATTGAGTTAATATATTGTACTGCATTCCTTGGCCTCCGTGTGCATTTTCTCCACTTTGGGTACCAAATATCCGGCCCTTCTTACAGATAGAACTCAATTACTTCCAGCAGTTCCCTAAGGAGTGATCGCTACACATGAATTCTCTGAATAATATTGCACATTTTTGCATAATTGAGTGTTTGACTCTCAACAATAAGCACAAATATTAACCACAAATACTATCAAATATGTCAGCTTCTCTGAATGGTAAGGGAGAGAGAGACATTTGATTCACAATTTAATTTTATATTTCTTTTTTCAGTGTACTGGTCGTGGCGCTCCCCACTACCGCGGATTGCCACCCACATATAACGCAGGTTTAACACCTTAACCACTGCGATCTGACAAAAATTCACACCTTCGACCATGTGACTCCCACATTGGGGATTGGATTATGTAATTATAATAAGGTGGTTTTACAACTTCCAGTCATGTCTGGGACAATCAGTGTCTGCCTTGACACCTCTCATGACACCATGATAATTGGATTATGGTTATGTGTGGTTATAAATGCCGGGACGTGTTCTCAACTCGTATTTGAACTGAGGAACATTCTTAAAAGAGTGCTGATTTGTCTTTAACATCACAAAACAAGTCCAGCTGAATGTGTCTAAACATTACCAGCTATACCATGACCTGGATAAATGAGAACCTCCACACATATACTGCAGATTAAAAGGTTTGATGTTATCACTGACCCTAAATCACCACCTCCTATCGTTTTTCTACTCTACCTTGAGGCCTCCAGGGTACAAGGCGGCTTCCGACAGAGGCAAGGCTTAACTTGGTCCACCTAGCCCTCTGCTCATGGTCAGCCGAAGCCAACCAATGAGTACTAGATAAGGGGCTCCCGCGAACAGAGACCCCACTGGTTCAGGGAGGAAGGAACCTGATGGTCACAAATTCTCCCCCAAGACTTCATGGTAGGCCAGAGGGTCTACACCCTCCATCCTAGTGAGAAAAAGAAGCAGGGACAAAATTGCAGTGACAAACGTGAAGAAAAAATAAAGAAGTGCCCGTGCTAGTGCATAGGCTAGGTCCTGAGGCCTGGTAACAAAAATTGCCCCCAGACTCAGCCAAAAGGCCTAGCCCTAGGGGGCACAGTTCAGAAAAACCATAAGTGCCATGGCCATGTGCTCAGTTTGCTTCCCACACCCAAGTGATACTAAGAGCACCCCTGGGGCAACCAACTCCCAGGGGGCAATGAATGACACAGTGGGCTCTCTGCCTTCCCAGCCTATGACCAGACTAGGTAGACCCATTCAAATCAGTATGCACTGGGTCCCTCCAGTCTTCCCGGGGGAATAAATCGTGTGGTCCACATCCCATGGACACCCTGGTTTCTGTTCCAAGAATCTTGCAGGTCAGCTTGGAACGCTGATCCATTGGAATACTCCCAAGGACATGAATTCCTTTGCTCGAGTTTTCTCCAGTTTGAACGTTCTTTCCACTGCTCAAAGCCTGGTCTGAAGTTACTCAAGAGGTGCATGTGGGGTCCTGGCATTTCTCTCTAAGGAACTAAGGTCTGAAATAGCACATTGGGGTCTGTGAAATACCACTACAACAAAAGGTTAACTCGTGAGGAAGTTGCTATGCATAATCGGAAGGAAGATCAGCAACCAGTCATTGGCATGGTATCTGAACAGGTGACAGGTCCTCCGGTAGTGAGGGGGTTCGGTGTTCGGCTCCGACCCTAGTTGTCTGCCCCTGTCGGTCACCGGGAGTGGATTAGCATTACGGAGATCTAATACCTGGTCACTTGGTACAAAACGAGAAGGGTTAAGTGGAGCACGTATGAGGTCCAAGCTATGTGCACAGCTGGACCCCATTCCGTTACTGGGAGTGAGGTAACAGAAGGACGCCGACTGGTGAAGAGGGCATAGGCTCTGCACGTCCCCCGAATGCAACACATACACTTATACAAGTGTGTAGGACAACATCTTGTGGAGGAAATCCACATACAACACTACACACAAGTGGCTCATCTCTAAAGAGGAACTGCAGTCTGCTCACATAATTTGTAATTAAAACATCTTCGCCATTCTGAAGCTTCCCTCCAACCACTATGCATATTATTTCATATATACTGTGATTCTGTACTTGCCAAATATGCTGCAGAAATCTCCCTCCACTGTGTCTGGCTGCATCCATTTTAACTTTGGGCAGCTGAAGCTTACTTCCTGGATTTACACAGACACACAGAGGCACACCTACAGCTCTGAAGCTCTCATTGGCCCTCTTATGACTCAAAGATAATAGATGGAAAGATGAAAACAATTACTGAAGTTCCGCTTTAACCACCTGACCTCTGCAAAAATGTACCCTTCCCTTCATGACGAGGCCACGGCACTGCGTTATTTTAACTAACAATTTTTCCCCACAAATAGAGCTTTGGTGATATTTGATCACCTCTGTGTTTTTTATTTTTTGCGCTATAAATAATAAAAGACCGTCATTTTGAAAAAAAAATGTTTTTTACTTTCTGCTGTAAAACATATCCAATACAAAATGAAAAAAATCTAATTACTTAAAAAAATTAAGGCCAAAATGTGCTACATATTTTTGGAAAAAAAAAATCCCAATAACTCAAAGGAGTGGGATGGAAATTTTTTTTTTGTTGAACGAACAAATTTCTAACAGTGAATGTGGCTTTTATTTGGGAAATTGCATTCATTCCAAATCCATTCATTTCAAATCTTAAGGCTTCATGCACACCAAGGCTTTTGTAAATGCTTTCCTCCCAGCAGGAGAATAGCAGCTTCAAAAAATGCGCTGAAAGGAGTTGTAAAGTCTCGAGGTTTTTCACCTTAATACATTCTATGCATTAAGGTAAAAAAACACCTTGCAGTCACCGCCCCCCCCAGCCCCCCCGTTTTACTTACTTGAGCCCCGAATTTCCGTCGGCGCGTCCCTCTCTCCACGGGGTCCCGGCTCTTGATTGGATAGATTGATAGCAGTGCAGCCATTGGCTCCCGCTGCTGTCAATCAAATCCAATGATGCGGGTGCCGGGGGGCGGGGCCGAGTCCTGCATTCGGCCTCTATGGACGCCGAATGCTGGACTCGGGAGCTCGCCCGCTGTCAGGAAGATCCTGCCAGCAACAGTCGATCCAGACCTGCCTGGTGCGCGATCACGGGCGCCAATGCGCATGCGCGTGCTCCCATTAGTGCCAGGCAGGCTATTTAAACCTGACTGACACAGGTGAACTTTGCCGTCTGCTCTTCAGCGTTCCATGTGTTCCTTGCCTATCTGAAATCTGTTCCTGTGTTGATCCGGCTTGCCTGAAGACCATCCCTGCTATGCGCCTGCATCTGACCCCGGGCCTGTCCGACTGCTCTTCTGCCTGCTCCCCTGGTCCTTCTGCTGCCCGCCTGATAACCGACCCGGTTTGCCTGACCTCCCACAAATATTTATCCAGCTTGTTCCTGGTTCCAGTCCGTTGATCCGGTTCCAGCCTGCTGTGCCTGTTTGCTGATCCAGCCTGTTACTGGTTCCAGTCTGCTGATCCAGGTCCAGCCTGCTGTACCTGCCTACCCACCCTGCCTGCTCCGGGTACCAGCCTGCTGTGCCAGTTCCTGCCTTCTATCTTCTGCAAGGAATCTCCCGAACCTCTGGACTGATCTCCTGCTGTTGATCCTGCCAGGTACTCGTACCACTCCCCACTCCTCTGCTTCTTGTTTATCCTATCAGGGGTCTCGAGTCGGAGCGTAAGAGAGGCCATCCTCTGCAATTCGGGCTCACCTACTAGGTATGTAACACCCGCAAGGTAACCCCCTCGGGAGAGAGCTTCTCCAAGGGGGTTATCTAATGCGGGGAGGAGCCGTGAGAGCCGGGGACACCAGAAGATGATGTTCGGGGCCAATCTGTGCAAAACGAGCTGCACAGTGGAGGTAAGTATGATATGTTTGTTATTTAAAAAAACAAACCCTTACAATCTTTTTAATGTCCCTGGTGAAGTCAGTTCCCCCCAGCGTCAGTTAGTGTCAGATTGTCCACTGATCTCAATCCCATTATAAGTTGCTGCCATACACACAGTTCCCAGAAGGCAACGGGGCCGCTCACCGAGGAGCAGAACACGCCACGGAATAGGAAGAGGCAGATTAGGAAGACTGCCTAGCAACAAGGTTTAAGGTAAGTTTAACATTTTTTTTTTTCAAATGTTTTTTTTTAATTTTTTTAGGATTTTTCATGCAATTTTTTTTTTTTAGGGTGGCCTTCCACTTTAAGCTGCGTTTTTTGCGAAAGCGTTTAGGTTGGTGCTTGGGCATTTATTTATTTAATTGGCCAGAATATGAATTTATTCTGGCCACTGAAATAAAAGAACACTCGAGCACTTAGGTGCATTTAGACAAGTTTACATGTGTTAAGGCGCATTTTTGGTGCTTATTTCTGCCAAAACACTTCTCACTTGAGCACATGAGTGATGTTTTTTTGGTTCTGCCTGTAATCACCTGTGTGTGAATGGACAGTTGGACACATAGGGAATAGCTCCCAACTGTCCCTGATTGTGAGGGACTGTCCCTGATTTGGAGCAATGTCCCTCTGTCCCTCTTTCCCCCTCATTTGTCCCTCATTTTGGTCTGATCCATATAGTTGTATATTATATTAGTATAATATGCATTTTTTTCTTTCAAAAAGTGTTTCCCAGTGCTAAACCTTTCATTCAATTTCTAAATTGCTGCATTTGTAAAATTTAATAGCCATTATAATGGAATAGTAGTGGTAAAAAAAAAGCCCTTGTGGATTTATTTCACTTTTTTTTTGGTTATTTCTCCTTTAAGGGGGTGTGGCAGGGGGTGTGTCCTATGCTTACATACATTTGCTGGTAGGTGTCCCTCATTCCCATCTCAATATGTTGGGAGGTATGCATAAGCTAACATGGAGGGGTGTTTAGAGGCAGAAAAAAAAAAGTCAAACGCCTGTAAAACAGTTGTTTATTGACCTTAAGCGTGCATGAGGCCTAAAAGCAAATTAAATTTTGAAGCACTTTCAAACAACATTCATCAAATCACCAAATGAGCCCTAACCATTTTCCACTCTATTCAAAGAAAAACATTTTAGCTTTACATACACTTTAGCAGAGGGTGAAAATGGGCTTTTAACAATTTTTGCTGCTGTAACTTTTACGTTGGTGGCAGCGCTGCATTGTACACAAACTCCTCGCCGCTATAGAGGCCGTGAGTTTGTTTAACTTTTTACACCTAGCTTTCTAGTAAAAGTGATTTTTGTGGCTCTCCAGCTAGTTGATCACTTCTGCACTGCACTGTCAAGAACGTGTGGTCCCCCTCCACCTGACCCCTCCCCTGCCCGATGTACCGGGCTTACATATCAGTGTCGCTCCGAAACGCGTTGAGCGCGCCGGTGACGTTATGGCGCTCAGCGTTGTGGTCCAGTGTGCGTCCCAGCCCTCGCTCCAGGCTCACTCTTATCTCACCATCATCCAGCCAGGGGGAGACAGCCATGGCAGTGGTGGTGACAGCTCCAGCGTGACTTTCCATAAACACCGGACATTGAGCATATAGATGTGTCTGTTTTATGCTTCTAACATGTGAGTGTTACTTAAATTTGTTTACAGTCTACACTCAGAGGCGCCTGTACTCTTTTCTCTTTGCATGCCCCTGCTGGGTGACCAGGACTTCCATAGCGGGTGTCAGAAGGGAGAGCGGAGGGCGATGAACAAACATCCATTGGCTGATCTCCCCTGGGTTGTATGAACCCAGAAGTAATCCGCTTGGGGCACTTCCAGGTTCAGAGTAGATGTCAGGGCTGGGCTCAGCCCTTCCTTCTCTGAGCTGGTCGCTCAGCTGTTGGCTAATTGCCAGCTCCTATCTCTCCACAGTTACTCAGCTGTTGATGATATCCTGCTCGTCAGTCCTGCCTACTTAAGCCGTCCCATCCAGAGAAGCTCTGCCTTCGCCTCACAGAAATCTCCTGCGATCCTGTTCAAGACTTGCTTTGCTGACATCCCTTCTGGCTCCAGATCCTGCTTGCTGTTCCACTACATTGATCCCTGACGTCTGGCTTGGCTGACTATCCGTTCCAGTTACTGAACTTTGGCTATGTTTTGACTACGTTTGTTCTTTTTACTTTTAATATTAAACAAGTGTGATTTAACTGTACTTCTGTCTCGGCCTGATTTCATGGTTTCTGACAGTAGATATGTTCATTTTTGTTTCATTCGTTCTTTTTTTTTTTGTATTTCAGGTCATTCGTTATTATTTTTGCAATCCGTAAATTTGAAAATTTGTAAATTCAAAAATCCGAAAATAAGAAGGAAAATCCAAAAATTCTAAATAATAACTCAATAACTAATAACAGCTAACTAATAAATTATAGGTATTGGAATTTCCTTTCAAATTTGTCTGTTAGTGAACGTAACGAATATGAATGCATCCAAAGTTACGAATTATCTGAAATAATGAATGCCACATTTAAACAAATGCAACGGAATGAATTAATGATAAATAATAATAATAAAAGATTTTAATTATTATTATTGTTGTTATTTACTATTATTATTTTGTTATGTTCCATTCGTTTAGATACAACATTCGTTATTTCGGATAATTCATAACTTCAGATAAATTTGTATTCGTTACGTTCAACAGCCAAATTTGAAAGGAAATTCCAATACCTATAATTTAATTATTAGTTATTATTAGTTAATTAGTTATTATTTAGAATTTTCGGATTTTCGTTCTATGGAATTTTCGGATTTTCTTCCTTATTTTCTGGTTTTCTAACTTACAAATTTTCGAATTTACGAATTGCGATCAGAACGAATGACCTTTCAGATTTTCGAATTTTCAGGTTTTTGGATTTCTGAATTTCCGATTTTACAAATAATCGGAAAAATGTGTTAAATTTGTCTAAATTTGTTAAATTCATTTGGACCGAAACAAATTGCACGTGTCTAGTTCAGAGCTCCCAATCTCTAGAGTTATAATTCTAGACCCATCATACAACTATCATGCTAAACCTAAGATAATATTCCTGCACTTGCAAAAAAAACTGTAAACCTTAGTGACAAAAAACTAAGTAAAACAAATGCAAAACCGCCAAAAAAATAAAAATGATAATAAAATGCCATAAATATATCCCCTATTTTGTAGATGCTATAACTTTTGCACAAAGCAATCAATAAACACTTATTGCGATTATTTTTTTTTTACCAAAAATATGTAGAATACATATTGGCCTAAACTGATGAAGAATTTTGTTTTTTTTAAAGATTTTTTGGGGATATTTTTTTTTTTATAGCAAAAAGTAAACAATATTGTTTTTTCTTTTCAAAATTGTCGGTCTTTTTTTGTTTATAGTGCAAAAAAAAAAAAAAAAAACCCCACAGGAGGTGATCAAATACCACCAAAAGAAAGCTCTATTTGTGGGAAAAAAAGGATGTAAAATTTGTTTGCGTACAACATCGCATGACCGCGCAATTGTCAGTTAAAAACGACGCAGTGCCGTATTGCAAAAAATGGCCTGTTTATTAAGGGGGAAAATCTCCTTAAGTGGTTAAAGAATAACTCCACTTTCATGGGGAAAAAAAAGCAAATAAAGAAAAAATTATATAATTTAATTATATAAAGTCGTATTGTAATTGAATGTTATTAAAAATGACCTTTCCTTTTCAATCTGCAGCCGCTGTAATTTTTCATAAATGCAAAGTAATATTGCTACATTGAGTTGTTCTGTACACAGAATGTGTACTGACCACTCCCCAGAAACATAATTTCCTGCTTATGCGATTGGCTCACCAGTTTTTCCAGAAGTCTGCCTAAGATACAAGTCAGATTTCAGGCATCCCCTGCAACAAAAATGTCATTTTTGGTGAGATACTCCCAGTAGGAACAAAGTAGGGATGCAGGCCCAGCAGCTTTCCTCATTAGGGCCCTGCAGCTGCCACAGCTGACTGATAATTATGAAACCAATCCCATTAGACCCACTTGGCACAGAGGCACAGACAAACACACAGGGATTTCATCAGCATAACAAAAGGTAGGAATCTGCAACAAAGGTTGTTATAATGCTTGTAATGTACACAGATCACCCAAAGGGGGAATTTTTTTCTCTCAACAAAATTGGAGTTACGCTTTAAGCGACATTTTCAAAGCCTGTACAAGTTATCATTTTAGAGTTAACCATGAATTATGGCACTACGATTATTGCTTTCATCCTGATGTTCCCAACAATACATCTCATGTGTGGTGCCATTTATGCCTAAATACACAGGTGCACCCTATGCTACATATTTGCATTGGCGTGTGTATGGGGAAGAGGGGCTTGAGTGATTTTAAAAAATGTTTAAAGTTTTTTTTGTTTGATTATAATTTTTATTTTGATTATTTGATTACCCCCAATGTCTCCCTTGCTCTCCACTGCAGCTAATCAACGAGGTCATTTTGTTTTCATGTTCAAACTGTGCATTTTATTATGTGTACGCAAAGTGAGAAAAAAAAGGCTCTGGCAGTGAAAGAGTTTCAAATAACATTTACATGTTACAACTTATATGAGACTTTAGCAACTGCGTTTACATCTAATTTTATTTCAAACAGTTCCATTCTACGGCTACAGTCTTGACATTGCTACGCTGAAGGGCCCATAGAGACAAGCAGATTAAATATGGAGCTCTCTGCTGGGTATGCTTTCTATAATATATGCCCGAGTATGTTCCCCCGAAGGGCTTGTGCTCACTCTGTGGCGTCACGGGCGAGCAGACTCTCCTGAAGTAATTAGGAGCTGAACGCTTTTCACTTTTGTGCTCGCCGAGTTCTAAGCTGCGGGATGAGAAGAGCAGCAACATAAGGAATAGAGCGTCCCTCCCCGTCCCCAGTGCCTCCTGCACAGAAACTGGATGCATGGGCGCCGCTTGTTTTATAAAATCCTGCTGGGAGCCCTTGCAAAAATGCACCATATACACTGCAGGGGGCGCACTCAGAACTCTATTCTTTATCAAAAGCACTGCCAGCAGGCGACATTGTACATTCTGATTGCAAAGTTTTAAAGTAAAAGCAAAAATGTTAGTGACTGTGTCCCCGCTGGGTAGATTCACCTTCTTTTCTATTTGTCCTGGTGAGGGGAAATCTATATTTTTACAGCTGTCACCAGAAAAGGAATTGAGAGAAATCTTCTCAACCTTTTTTTAAGTTGCAGAACCTTAAAAAAATAACGTATAAAATGAACTTCACATCAGAGGTCCTCCATCACATAAGCGGCCACACCCTCGTCACATCAGAGGTCCTCCCATTACATCAGAGGTTTCCCATCACATCGGAGGTCCTCCCATCATATCAAAGGTTCCCTCATCACATCAGAGGTTCCCTTATCACATCAGAGGTCCCCCGTCACAGCAGAGGTCCCCCCATCACATCAGAGGTTCCCTCATCATATCAGAGGTCCCCTGTCACAGCAGAGGTCCCCCCGTGACATCAGAGGTCCCCCATCACATCAGAGGTCCTCCCATTACATCAGAGGTTGCCCATCACATCAGAGGTCCTCCCATCATATCAAAGGTTCGCTCATCACATCAGAGGTCCCCCGTCACAGCAGAGGTCCCCCCCATCACATCAGAGGTTCTCCCATCGCATCAGAGGTTCTCCCATCGCATCAGAGGCTCTCCCATCATATCAGACGTTCCCTATCACATGAGAGGATCCCTCATCACATTAGAGGTTCCCTCATCACATCAGAGGTTCCCCCATTGCATTAGAGGCTCTCCGTCACATCAGAGGTTCTACACCACATTAGAGGTCCTTCATCACATCAGAGGTTCCCCCATCTCATCAGAGGTCCTTCCCATCACATCAGAGGTCTCCATAACATCAGAGGTCCTCCCATCATATCAGAGGTTCCCCCATCACATGAGAGGTCCCCCCTATCACATCAGAGAATCCCCATTACATCAGAGATTCCCCATCACATCAGAGGTCCTCCATCACATCAGAGATTCTCCCAGCACGTCAGAGGTCCTTCATCACATCAGAGGTCCTCACCATCACATCAGAGGTCCTTGCCATCACATCAGAGGTTTTCCCATGACATCGGAGATCCCCCCATCACACCAGAGGTTTCCCTAATCAAATCAGAGCTCCCCCATGACATCAGAGGTCCTCCATCACATCAGAGGTCCTCCATCACATCAGAGCCCCGTTGCAGTTAGCTGGTGATGTCCACTCTATAGGTGGGTAGAGCTGCTAGTCACAGTCCTCGGAACAGGATGCACCAAAGCGTGGGATGGAAGCAGAACCAGAAGACGAGCAGCGAGACACTGAATCAGCAGGCAAAGTGTTAGAAGTCTAGTTGGAGGCCAAGGTGCTGAGAGGGCTCCCCTTGCGGCTGAGTGCAGCGCAACCCTGAAGGTGGAACAGGGAATGCAGTGCCCAAAGAAGCAGGGTTTGCCGGTGGCTGTAGCCTGATGACTTGATCACTGTGGAGCAGCTGAAGCAAGCTGGATGCACTGTGTGGCAGGCGTGCTAGAAAGGAGCGAGACGTAGCGGGTAGCTGGGAAATCTGGTAGGAGAATCAGAGGCCAGGCCAGGGGTCATACACAGTAGGACCAGTCCTTAAGCAGATTCAGGATTCAAGTAGGGTCACTGGAACAAGCCGAGGTCAGTCATGGTAAGACAGGCAGAAGCAGAGTCGGTGAGTCAAGGTGGGATCAAGCAGTGGAACAGGCAGAAGTAGGTCAGATTATAAGCCAGGGGTCAAGCCAGAAGATCAGGATAAGCGGGCAGAGGAAGCCGGGTCGTTCAACAGGAAGTCCAAGATCAGAATGCAGGAACACAGGGAACACAGGGGAGCTGACGATAATGCAGCAACTCAGGGATCTCAGCAATGGGTTTACATAGGCAGTGGGCGTCAGCATCTATCACAACCTGCGCCTGCGTGCTCCCGTTAGCCCCCTTTGCGCATCTGCGTACGCCAATGCGCCTGGAGGTTTGTCTGGTGAAGCCATGATGAGTATTGGCGACATTGCCAGTCCTATGGCCATTTCCCTGACACAAAGCAAGTCCAGGAGGTAGGCCAAGGTCATTAACAGCCCAGCAATGAGGTACAGAGTCAGCAGGCAGATCAGATCCAGTAAACAAGCCAAGGTCTGAGTAGTAGGTAATAGAGCTAGAGCGAGAGCAGAAGCAAAATCCCAAGGCAAGCCAGGTCATACACGAGTAAGCAGGTACAGCAGATTAGGTCTTAGGAACACAGGAACGAGCTGAAGGCCATTCAGCAACTGTTCATTGTGATAGATTAGTTTAAATAGGCCCCTGGGTGTCAAGTGCTAATTGGTATGTGCACGCACATGCACGCGAATATGTGCGCGATGAACTGGCATTGCATAAGTAGCATCGATTTGCTCATTAATATTAGCACGTGTGCAATGTGCACGAGCATGAGCATGAATCCGCACTGGCCTTTTGATGCTAGAAATCGGGTTTACCTTACAGTCCCCATCAGAGTTTTCCTTACATCGGGGTCACTTTCAGAATCACCTTTGCATCAGGGTCCCCATCAAAGTCCCCCTTACATCAGGGTTCCATTAGAGCATCTCCTTACATTAGGGTCCCCATCAGAGATTCCCTTACATCAAAGTGCACCTTACATCAGGGTCCCTGTTTGAGTCTCCCTCACATGAGGGTCCCCATCAGAGTTATCCTTACATTAAGGTCACTATCATAGTCCCCTTTGCACCATTGTCTCTATCAAATATCCCCTCTTACATCAGGGTTTCCATTGGAGTATGCCCATACACCAGGGTCTCGAGTAGAGTATGCCATTACATCAGAATTGCCATCAGAGTCCCTATTGGAGTCCCCCTTACATCAGAATCACCATCAGAGTCTTCCTTACATCAGGGTCACCATCAGAGTCTTCCTTACATCAGGGTCACCATCAGAGTCTTCCTTACATCAGAGTCACTATCAGAGTCTTCCTTACATCAGAGTCACTATCAGAGACTTCCTTACATCAGGGTCACCATTAGAGTCTTCCTTACATCAGAGTCCCTATCGGAGTCTCCCCCTTATTTCAGGTCTTCTATCAGAGTCCTCGTTACATCAGGATCCCCATCAAAGTTATCCTTACATTACGGTCACTATCATAGTCCCTTTTGCATCAGGGTCCCCATCTTAGTTCCTCTTACATTGGAGTCTACCTTATATCAGGGTCTCAATCAGAGTCCCTGTTACATCAGAGTCCCCCTCAGCATCCACTCTCACATGGGGGGGAGTTGAAACAGAGACCATAGGAAGCCTCTGCTGACCTTAATCCTCAATCTGAGTACATTGAGGGTACACCATTGACAGGCCCATCTTTAATATTGATTGGGCAAACATTTTCTTGGGCCCTCCCGAATCCACTTATCAACTATTTGAGGGCAGTGCGGGCTCAAGGGGCAGCTGCTTTTTGGCCCCCACAACAATGAGTGGGCCCCAGGGCAGCTTCCCCTTTTGCCCTGTGTTAAGGACGGTCCTGACAGGGCCGTCTTTACTATTGATTGGACCCTGGGCAAACATTTTCTTGGGCCCTTCCCGAATCCACTTATCAACTATTTGAGGGCAGTGCGGGCTCAAGAGGCAGCTGCTTTGGGCCCCCACAACAATGAGTGGGCCCCAGGGCAGCTTCCCCTTTTGCCCTGTGTTAAGGACGGTCCTGACAGGGCCATCTTTACTATTGATTGGACCCTGGGCAAACATTTTCTTGGGCCCTTCCCGAATCCACTTATCAACTATTTGAGGGCAGTGCGGGCTCAAGAGGCAGCTGCTTTGGGCCCCACAACAATGACTGGGCCGGGGGCAGCTGCCCCTTTTTGCCCCGTGTTAAAGACGGTCCTGACCATTGACCCTGGCTGCAGGCCACATAAGATCTTGTGGACCACGGGCCGTAGTTTGGTGACCCCCCAACTAACATGTTCTAAGCAGTAACCGCAACAATTTTTGAATAAAAAATTATACTATATGAATAAAAGCTGACTGGTTTTAATATATGGTTTGCCCCAATCCCCGTGTATTAACCCTGTACAGTTACCAATATATTTTCTGCTGTTTTGGCCCTTTAAAGAATAACGGGCAGGCCCAGTGGCCGGTATGAGACGCTCGGTATAAAACCGTACACCATCCACAACAAAGCCCGATCCCGGGGGGGAGCGTGATCCCTGAACATGCAGCGGGAATGTGAAGAACAGAAGATTATCAAGGAAGATAATTTTCTTCTGATCAGTCGCAGCGTGGAGGAGACACTGGAGGAAGATTTGATAATAGAGGCGCAATTTGGGTTTAGATGAGCAATCAGCACTCTTTCCCCCGATAGCGCTTTCTACGTATGAGAGCGAACACTTAGAAGAAAACCATCAACCAGCTGAATTCATGAATACATAAAACGCACACTTGGACTTTTCCATAAGGAAGTCGGGATGAAGATTGTCAGCATTGCCTTTGTAAACCATTTTATTTTAAGCTGAACTCCAGGGAACAAAATCTAAAAACACAAATGATGCCCGTATATGGGAGCTGTATTGCCTGCCAAAGGATTTGTATTTCTGTCCATCCAGTTCTGAGATTTATACAGCTCTGTCCCACAGTACAGCCCTGATTGATGTAGCACGAGACACGTGAACGTCTTGTCCCTCCCCCAGCCTGTGATTGGGGAAAGAAAACAAATGTCCATCTATCAGCACACTACAGTGCCTTGAAAAAGCATTCATACCCCTTGATATTTTCTACATTTTGTCATGTTACAACCAAAAACGTAAATGTGTTTTATTGGAATTTTATGTGATAGACCAACACAAATTGGCACATAATTGTGAAGTGGAAGGAAAATGATAAATGGTTTTCAAAATGTTTTACAAATAAATATGTGAAAAGTGTGGGGGGTACATTTGTATGGCGCCCCCCGGAGTCAATACTTTGTAGAACCGCCTTTCTCTACAATTACAGCTGTAAGTCTTTTTGGGGATGTCTCTACCAGCTTTGCACATCTAGAGAGGGACATTTTTGCCCATTCTTCTTTGCAAAATATCTCAAGCTCTGTCAGATTGGATGGAGAGCGTCTGTGAACAGCAATTGTCAAGTCTTGCTACAGATTCTCAATTGGATTTAGGTCTGGACTGTGACTGGTCCATTCTAACACATGAATATGCTTTGATCTAAACCTTTCCATTGTAGCTCTGGCTGTATGTTTCGGGTCGTTGTCCTGCTGGAAAGTGAACCTCCGCCCCAGTCTCAAGTTGTTTGCAGACTCTAAAGCCGCGTACACACAAGCGGAATGAACGACAGAAAAAGTCAGATGGAAGCTTTTCATTGTGTGTAGGCCTGATCGGACTTTTTTTTCCGAAAATTCTGACGGACCTAGAAATAGAACATGTTCTAAATATTTTCGACAAGACCAATTCCGATCGGGAAAACCGATCGTCCGTATGCTGTTCCGACGGACCAAAAACGACGCATGCTCTGAAGCAAGTACAAGACGGAAGCTATTGGCTACTGGCTATTAAACTTCCTTTTTCTAGTCCCGTCGTACGTGTTGTACGTCACCGCGTTCTGCACGGTCGGACTTTGGGTTGACCGTGTGTAGGCAAGACCACTTGAATGGAATTCCGTCAGAGTTCCGTCGGAGAAACCTTCAGAGTTTATTCCGACGGCTAAACCGGTCGTGTGTACACGGCATAACAGGTTTTCTTCTAAGATTGTCCTGTATTTGGCTCCATCCATCTTCCCATCAACTCTGACCAGCTTCCCTGTCCCTGCTGAAGAAAAGCATCCTCACAACATGATGCTGCCACCACCATGTTTCACGGTGGGGATGGTGTGTTCAGGGCGATGTGCAGTGTTAGTTTTCCGCCACACATAGCGTTTTGTTTTAAGGCCAAAAAGTTCAATTTTGGTCTCATCTGACCAGAGCACCTTCTTCCACATGTTTGCTGGTCTGCTTCTCTGATGAATGCTCTCCTTGCCCGGCCGGTCAGTTTAGGTGGACGGCCATGTCTTGGTAGGTTTGCAGTTGTGCCATACTCTTTCCATTTTCGGATGATGGATTGAACAGAGCTCCGTGAGATGTTCAAAGCTTGGGATATTATTTATAACCTAACCCTGCTTTATACTTCTTCACAACTTTATCCCTGTCTGGTGTGTTCCTTGGCCTTCATGATGCTGTTTGCTGACTAAAGATCTAAACAAACCTCTGAGGGCTTCACAGAACAGCTGCATTTATACTGAGATTAAATCACACACAGGTGGACTCTATTTACTAATTAGGTGACTTCTGAAGGCAATTGGTTCCACTAGATTTTAGTTAGGGGTATCAGAGTAAAGGGGGCTGAATACAAATGTACCCCCCACACTTTTCACATATTTATTTGTAAAAAAAATGAAAACCATTTATCATTTTCCTTCCACTTCACAATTATGAGCCACTTTGTGTTGGTCTATCACATAAAATCCCAATAAAATACATTTACGTTTTTGGTTGTAACATGGCAAAATGTGGAACATTTCAAGGGGGGTGAATACTTTTTCAAGGCACTGTAATTGATGGAACAGGAGGCTGATGCCAAGTTTAGGTACCTACACTGCTTGCATTAAAAAAAAAAACAACTATAGCCTTCCATTCAATCTTGCAAGGTTGTACAGGTTTCTCTCGTGTACTTAAAGTGGTTGTAACCCTAAAAAAAAAAAATGATCCTGACCCTTTAAAGCAGGATACACAGCATAGTGCTTGTGCAATGTCATTTGTCTCTCTCTATGTTCTAAAAAAACCTGGTTGATCCTGCCTGTTCCTGCATCCCCCTTAGAGCTCTTTGACACTGAGCTGCGGGCTACGTTAGTGGTAAAGTTCCGCTACTATTAGCTGCTAGGGTTGCACTGATACTAGTATTGGTATCGGTACCTGAAACTGATACTTTCAGTCTCTGTTCTTTGAGCTGTCAGTGGGGTCTCCCCAGTGTTAACCACTTCAGCCCCGGACCATTTCGCTGGCCAAAGACCAGAGCACTCTTTGCGATTCGGCACTGCGTTGCTTTAACTGACAATTGTGCGGTCGTGCTCCCGGCAGGGTCGTGCGTGCGCCGCCGGTGCGCACACGACCACACGTGGCAAATTCAAAGGGACGTACCTGTACACCCATTTGCCCAGCCGTGCCATTCTGCTAACGTAAATGTACATGCGGCGGTCGGCAAGTGGTTAAATAACTTTTTAATGCTTTGTACCATTGCTGACAGCTGAAGTGAAAACAAAACATTTGCGGTAGGTATCGGTAATTGGTATTGGCAAATCCTAAAAAAAAAAGTATCGGTACTTGTACTCATTGTTAAAAAATGGTATCGGTGCATCCCTATTAGCGGCACTTTACCATCGTTTTAGCGGCGCTTTTCGGCCGCTTTTAACCCCCACTAGCGGCCAAAGAAAGGGTTAAAAGCGCCCTTTAAGCACCGCTGCTGAAGAGCATTGCAGGCGCTTTGGCAGCGGTGCCCATTCATTTCAATGGGCAGGGGTGGTGGAGGAGCGATGTGTACACCACTCCCGCACCGCCTCAAAGATGCTGCTTGCAGGACTTTTTTTAATGTCCTGCCAGCGCAGCGCCCCAGTATGAAAGCATTCCGGCTCCCACGCTAGGGCTGTGGGGGAGGCGTTTTTCAGGCGCTTTACAGGCGCTAGTTTTAGCCCTTTAGCGCATGAAAAACGCCTCCAGTGTGAAAGGGGTCTTAGTGTGCTGACCACAGTAATTATGGCTGCTGATCCCCGATTACCGTGGTCAGGTCACATGCCACCGTCATCCCGCTGCTCTCCTCTCTTCTCCCCCCTCCCTGCCTGTCAGCTTGGGAGTCTGTGTGTGATCCATCTGCTCCCCACCCCTCCCCTCCCACCTCTATAGCTGTAAAATGACTACTGAAAAATCCTGTAATCCCCTCTTTTACAGGAAGATACAATGTGCAGTATCTGCGTTTTTAAAAAATGATTCTGTAAAATACCTTATTTACAGCGCCGCTGGGCGCTCACGTGACCTCCCGCCGCTCTCTTCCTCTCCTCTTGGCTGATGTCAGCGGGGAATCTCAGCCCCTCCTGCTGTAGAGTTCGGATTGGGGAAGGAGAGCGCTGGCAGGTGACGTGAGCTCCCAGAGGCGCAGTAAAATAAGGTATTTTGCGGAATAATTTAAAAAAAAACACAGATACTGCACATTATATCTTCCTGTAAGAGAGGGGATTACAGGATTTCTCAGTAGTGACTGTACAAAATGCTTTAAATGACTTACCAGTACGTCCCTCCTGCCCACTTCTGGGTTTAGAGCACACGTATACGTGTGGCACCCCCCCCCCCCCCCCCCCGCCCAGCACCCGCTGTGGTTGTACGCAGCGCCTGTCAGCAAGTCCCGGCCAATGATTCATGGCTGCGACCTGCTGATTGGCTGTGTCCAATCCCAATCCTAGCTAAGCAAAACAAAGGTCTGTACAGAGGGAGTGATCTGTCAGTTTCTCCTCCCTGCAAAGTAGGGATGAGAAACAGAGAGATCTAGTAGTAAAAGCAACACACATTACACATTGTTAGGCACACACCCCTTGATCAACCTAGATATTAACCCCTTCCCAACCAGTGTCATTAGTACAGTGACAGTGTATAGTATTAGCACTGATTACTGTATTAAAGGGGTTGTAAACCTTTGTGTTTTTTCACCTTAATGCATCCTATGTATGATAAGAATGATATGTTTGTATTTAAAAAAAACAAAAAAACGAACCCTAATGCCGCGTACACAGGAGCGGACTTACCGTCGGACTGAACCCCGAAGGACTTTTCGACGGACTTGCCTACACACGATCCCACCAAAGTCCGATCCATTCCAACGTGATGACGTACGACCGGACTAGAATAAGGAAGTTCATAGCCAGTAGCCAATAGCTGCCCTTGCGTCGTTTTTTGGTCCGTCGGACTAGCATACAGACGAGCGGATTTTTCGATAGGAATCGAGTCCGTCGGAAAGATTTGAAACTTGTTCTATTTCTAAGGTCTGTCAGATTTTTAGACAGAAAAGGTCAGATGAAGCCCACACACACGATCGAATTGTCCGACAGATTCGTTCTGTTGGACCTTTGATGCCGAAAAGTCCGGTAGTGTGTACGCGGCATTACAATCACTTTAATGTCCCTGGTGAAGTCAGTTCCCCCCAGTGTCAGTTAATGGTAGGTTGTCCACCGATCTCAACCCCATTATAAGTTGCTGCCATTAGTAGTATTAAAAAAAAAAAAAATCCAGTATATATACAGTAGTTTGCAGGCGCTATAACTTTCATGCAAAGCAATCAATATACACTTATTGTGATTTTTTTTATTATCAAAAACATGTAGCAGAATACATTTTGGCCAAAATTTATGAAGTTTGATTTTTTACATTTTTTTAATTGGATATGTTTTATAGCAAAAATTACTGTAAAAGATATTGTTTTTAGGTTTTTTTTTATTTACATGGCAAAAATTAAAAAAAAACAGGAGGTGGTCAAATACCACCAAAAGAAAGTTCTATTTGTGTGGAAAAAAATTATATAAATTTCATCTGGGTACAGCGTTGCATGACCGCGCAATTACCAGTTAAAGTAGCGCAGTGCAAAATAGCAAAAAATGGCCTGATCATGAAGGGGTAAGTTCTTCTGGAGCTCATGTGGTTAAGAGGGCAATGAGCTTTAAAGGGGTTGTAAACCCTCGAGGTTTTTCACCTTAATACATTCTATGCATTAAGGTAAAAAACATCCTGTGATGCAGCAGCCCCCCAGAGCCCCCCTTTTACTTAGCTGAACCCTGTTTTTCTAGAGACGGAGACGAGCACACCAGCTCCAGCCGGTGTCTCGGGTCCTGATTGGATAGATTGATAGCAGCGCAGCCATTGCTGTCAATCAAATCCAATGACGCGGGGGTCGGGCAGAGTCCTGCTGTCTGTGTCAGTGGACACAGCAGCAGGACACGGGAGCGCACCCACGTAATTGCCCCGTTCTCCAACAGGGCACTCGAGAATTGGTGGAGCCAGGAGCGCTGCTGAGGGACCCCAGAAGAGGAGGATCGGGGCCACTCTGTGCAAAACCAACTGCACAGAGGAGGTAAGTATGACATGCAGTGGCGGCTGGTGCTCAACACTTTTTGGGGGGCACAAACAAGCTGAAAAAGAAAAACATCAATTGCAGCCACTGTGCCCATCAAACGCAGCCACTGTGCCCATCAAATGCAGCCACTGTGCCCATCAAATGCAGCCACTGTGCCCATCAAACGCAGCCACTGTACCCATCAAATGTAGCCACTGTGCCCATCAATTGCCTCCACTGTGCCATCAAGCGCAGCCACTGTGCCATCAAACGCAGCTACTGTACCCATCAATTGCTGCCAGTGTGCCCATGAATTGCTGCCAGTGTGCCCATGAATTGCTGCCAGTGTGCCCATCAATAGCCACTACTGTGCCCCATCAAATGCTGCCAGTGTGCATCGCCCGGCACTTACCTGTCTCGCAGCGGGTCAGCGGCGGGTGTCCTGCACGCTCCTCAATGTCTTCTTCCATCCTCTCTATCAGGCGTCCAATCACAGCGCCTGATGTTTCAGCCAATCAGGTGACAGGTAACAGACCCAAGCACCTGATTGGCTGGGAGGCGGTTCAGTGTTAGCAAAGTGAATTCCTTTGCTTTGCTAACACACAGCTGAGTGAACAGCGAACGCACAGCATGGCGCATGGCACCTACGGCTCTAATCAGGTGCCTCCAAAAAAACAACCTTTGCCGCTGTAATTCAGTTGCCCAGCGCCCGAAAAGGGGCTGGACACCTGAATAGGGGGTGTCAGTGGCGACCATAGATAGATTCATGCAATGCATGAATCTATCTATTGTGATAGAGCGGTGCCAGGAGAGAGGGGGCGGCGCTCCTGCGCTCTTTATGGACGCACCGCCACTGATGACATGTTTGTTTTTGTTTTTTTGTTTTTTAAAAACGACCCTTTACATATCCTTTAAATGGCTCCTAAAGACTATGAGACTCCTTATAACTATCCTGGACTATTTCTAATACCAAAAATCTTTGGTCATATAATTTATATACAGTACATTGTATCGGGTAATTGTTCCTATATAGTTTAAATACATTGCATCAGTTATTTTTCCTATATACTTTATATGCATTGTATCAGTTATTTTCCTATAGAGTTTATATACATTGTATGTTATTTTTCTATATAGTTCAGATTTATTCTATCAGTTAGTTTCCTATATAGTTTAGATACATTGTATTGGTTGTGTTCCTATATACTTTATATTCATTGTATCAGTTATTTTCCTATAGAGTTCATTGTATCAGTTATTTTTCATATATACATTTAAATACATTCTATCAGTTATTTTTCCTATATACTTTATAAATAACTGATACAATGTATACTTTATATACATTGTATCAGTTATTGTTCCTATATACTTTGTATATATTGCATCCCTTTTTTTCCTATAGAGTTTATATACATTGTATCAGTTTTCTATAATGTTTATATACATTGTATCAGTTATTTTTCTATAATGTTTATATACATTGTATCAGTTATTTCTCCCATGTACTTTATATACATTGTATCATTTATTTTTCCTACATACTTTATATACATTGTATCATTTATTTTTCTGTATACTTTATATACATTGTATCAGTTATTTTTCTGTATACTTTATATACATTGTATCAGTTATTTTTCATATATACATTTAAATACATTGTATCAGTTATTTTTCCTATATACTTTATAAATAACTGATACGATGTATACTTTATATACATTGTATCAGTTATTTTTCTATAATGTTTATATACATTGTATCAGTTATTTCTCCCATATACTTTATATACATTGTATCATTTATTTTTCCTACATACTTTAGATACATTGTATCGGTTATTTTGTCTGTATACTTTATATGCATTGTATCAGTTATTTTTCTATAAAGTTTATATACATTGTATCATTTATTTTTCTATAAAGTTTGTATACACTGTATCAGTTATTTTTCTATAGAGTTTATATACATTGTATCACTTATTTTCCTATAGAGTTTATATACATTGTATCAGTTATTTTTTCTATATAGTTCATATTTATTCTATCAGTTAGTTTCCTATATAGTTTAGATACATTTTAATGGGTTATTTTCTTATTAGGTTTATATACATTGTATCAGTTATTTTTCCTATATAGTTTAAATACATCATATCCGGTATTTTATATGCATTGCATCAGTTAATTTTCCTATAAGTGAAGTTCTTTTCGCTTTGAAATGTTTCCAACAGTGGCATATTCTCACTGGACAACTCTACAGTAAAGAGTTGAATGATCTGTGTACGTTGGACACACCCCGTCACCTAAAGTGATAATAATTGATGTTAAAACAACAAAACATGTCAGAAGCGAATCTATATAAAGAGATGAATTCCCTTCCATCTTCTCAGTTACATATTTCTGGCCCCGCCCGGACCTGGGGATAAGTATCAATCATTTTCACAGGTTTTCCTGCACGGCAGCAATCTTCTCCGGAATTCTACAACGTTGTACTGATGCTCCCTGGTAGAGATCCTATTCAGGGGCCAATTAGTACCAGAGCAAACATCGACCCTGGCTTTGGCGTACTTTTTTTTCACGCCCGATCGCTCTCAGAAAAACTCATTATATTTTCATGTATCAGATGAAACTTTGATCAGAACACGGAGCAAAGGGGGAGCAGCTCTGAATGAAAGGAAAACTTTACTCTATTTACAAAGCCGCAATGTGCTCTACTAGTTTATTTAACTGTTTCCGGACCAGCCCACGTACATGTACTGCGGCAGAGCGGCCCTTCAGCGTAAAATCACGTACCCGTACAACGTTCTGCTAAGCAGGAACACGGATCTCTGTCTTCCCCCGGTCAAAGCACCTCCCACACAAAGTTAGAAAGCACTCCCAGGGAACACAGTTAACCCTTTGATCACCCCTGACATTTAACCCCTTCCCTGCCAGTGTCATTAGTACAGTGACAGTGCATTTTTTTAGCACTGATCACTGTATTTGTGTCACTGGTCCCCAAAAAGGGTCACTTATGCGCTGTACACACGGGCGGACTTTTCGACCGAACTGGTCCGACGGGATGAATCCGTCGGACAATCCGACCGTGTGTGGGCTTCATCGGACCTGCAGCGGACTTTTTCGGACTTTTTCGGTCGAAAATGAGACTCGAAAAATCCGCTCGTCTGTATGCTAGTCCAACGGACAAAAACCGACGCTAGGGCAGCTATTGGCTATTGGCTACTGGCTATTAAAGTGGGGTTCCACCCAAAAAAAAAAAAAATACATGAAAAATCCTAAAAAACAAAAAACAAAAAAAATTTGGATATTTTTTTTTTAACTTACCTCTAAATGCCTGTTGCTAGGGGGTCCCTCGTAGTCTGCCCCTTCCAGTGCCTGGGCTG